>NW_028259461.1:5446185-5453685 GCF_056163025.1 Triticum urartu | reverse complement strand
AAAACGTCGACGTTTGCTGGCTTATTTGGCAAAGAAAAATAGAGTACGTTATAAGAAATTAATCGGTCAGTTGAATATTCGGGAGCAGTAATTTAATCGTTCAAATTTTTTTCTTGTTTTATTATTTTTTTAGTAGTCTTATAGTAGTCTTAGATTTTTCATTTTGATGAGCCTCGCTTTGAGGAATTCATGGAATAATCCATTTTCCATGGAATAATGAATTAAGGAAGAAAGGATATGAGTCTACCGCTTACAAGAAAAGATCTCATGATAGTCAATATGGGCCCTCAACACCCATCAATGCATGGTGTTCTTCGACTGATCGTTACTCTCGATGGTGAGGATGTTATTGATTGTGAACCCATATTAGGGTATTTACACAGAGAATGGAAAAAATCGCGGAAAACCGAACTATTATACAATACTTACCTTATGTAACAAGGTGGGATTATTTAGCTACTATGTTTACAGAAGCAATAACAGTAAATGCACCAGAATTCTTGGAGAATATTCAAATACCACAAAGAGCCAGCTATATTAGGGTAATTATGTTAGAATTAAGCCGGATAGCTTCTCACTTGCTATGGCTTGGACCTTTTATGGCGGATCTCGGCGCACAGACTCCTTTTTTCTATATTTTTAGAGAGAGAGAATTAATATATGATCTATTTGAAGCTGCTACAGGTATGCGAATGATGCACAATTACTTTCGCATCGGAGGAGTAGCCGCCGATCTACCTTATGGATGGATCGATAAATGTTTAGATTTCTGTGATTATTTTTACGCGGAGTTGTTGAATATCAACAACTTATTACACAGAATCCAATTTTTTTAGAGCGAGTTGAAGGAGTAGGTTTTATTAGCGGAGAAGAAGCAGTAAATTGGGGCTTATCGGGACCGATGTTACGAGCTTCTGGAATACAATGGGATCTTCGTAAAGTAGATCCTTATGAGTCTTACAACCAATTTGATTGGAAAGTCCAATGGCAAAAAGAAGGGGATTCGTTAGCTCGCTATTTAGTACGAATTGGTGAAATGAGGGAATCCATCAAAATAATTCAACAAGCTGTAGAAAAATTCCTGAGGACCTTATGAAATTTAGAAGTCGACGCTTTAAGAAAGAAAATAATTCTGAATGGAATGATTTTGAGTATAAATTTCTTGGTAAAAAACCTTCGCCCAATTTTGAATTGTCAAGACAAGAGCTTTATGTAAGAGTAGAAGCCCAAAAGGTGAATTAGGGATTTATCTAGTAGGAGATGATAGCCTTTTCCCCTGGAGATGGAAAATCCGTCCACCCGGGTTTATTAATTTGCAAATTCTTCCTCAGCTAGTTAAAAAAATGAAATTGCTGATATCATGACGATATTAGGTAGTATAGATATCATTATGGGGGAAGTTGATCGTTGAAATGATAATAGATAGGGTAGAGGTAGAAACTATCAATTCTTTTTCGAAATTGGAATTATTAAAAGAAGTCTATGGACTGATATCGATTCTGACCCATTTTGACCCTCCTTTTGGGAATAACAATAGAGGTACTCGTAATTGTGTGGTTAGAAAGAGAAATATCTGCGTCGATACAACAACGTATGGTCCTGAATATGCTGGCCCCCTGGGCCTGCTTCAAGCTATAGCAGATGGGACTAAGCTACTTTTTAAAGAAGATATTCTGCCATCCCGAGGAGATATTTCTTTATTTAGCATTGGACCCTCTATAGCAGTCATATCAGTTTTATTAAGTTTTTTAGTTATCCCTTTGGGATATCATTTTGTTTTAGCCGATCTTAGTATTGGTGTTTTTTTATGGATTGCCATTTCAAGTATAGCTCCTATTGGTCTTCTTATGGCAGGATATAGCTCAAATAATAAATATTCTTTTTCAGGCGGTCTACGAGCTGCTGCTCAATCCATTAGTTATGAAATACCATTAACTTTTTGTGTGCTAGCAATATCTCTACGTGTGATTCGTTAAAATAGATCTTTTTCCTATAAAATCCATTAACTATTTATATTCCTTTTCTTATTTAGTATTTGGGTTGGTAAGTTAAACTAGATAGCTATATGAGTGAAACAAAACAGCTTATAAATTTGTAGTAAAAAGAAAAAATCTCATTTCCTACGTACAAGAAAAAAGTGGAAGTAAACATAAGCAGTGTAAACTCTTTATCCCAAGGTTGATATTTTTTAATTAGTCATCATATCTTGAAGCGGCCAAGAATAAAGGATTCACGATATGGAATTCCATTACTAGAATACTCCTAGTTATTACTATAACTTAATAATCCATAAGAAGAATCCACCAAAAGTTAGTGAAGGGTTAGGAACACTAAAGTACATAAAGGATTAGTAATGGAAAATCTAAAACATTAGAGATTTTTGCCCATAAAAGGAATCATAATAAGGACTTGCAATTTGTAGAAATTATCAAGTAGTACTTTCTTCGGATTCCGATCCAGAGTATGTTCCCATTCACTTGTTAAGGAAATGGCTATCAAGAACGAATTAACCCTTTATCCATTTTTTCTTTTTAAATACCCCCTCCCTGGGAAAGAAGAATAGTAAAAAAGATATGGAGTGCACTAGAAAAAATTTTCATTATTTCCTTCCTCTATCCATATTCATGCAGAATTGCTCATGAACTAATACCCAACTCTTTCCATTTATTAATTGAATTCCTATAACAAGTAACAAGTGTTTTATTCCAAGATTAAGTTATTACTGAACAAAGAAAAATTTTCATTATATTATAAAGGATGAGATCAATTCGGAAGCGCTTTTTCTTATTCTAGCAGACGGAATTCCTTTGGTCTAATTTAGGACTTTCAAATCTATTTTATTTTATCTAATTCTATCTACGCCCCCGGGGCTAGGAACAAAACAGTCCTTTCCTTTTTCTGATCATAGAGAAGCCGTATGAAGCTAAGGTTTCATGTACGGTTTTGAAATAGCGGTGGGAACTGTGATGTTATCACCGACTATGATTATCTAACAGTTCAAGTACAGTTGATATAGTTGAAGCACAGTCAAAATACGGTTTTTTTGGATGGAATATTTGGCGTCAGCCTATAGGTTTTCTGGTTTTTTTAATTTCTTCTTTGGCAGAATGTGAAAGATTACCTTTGATTTACCAGAAGCGGAGGAAGAATTAGTAGCAGGTTACCAAACTGAATATTCCGGTATCAAATATGGTTTATTTTATCTTGTTTCTTACCTAAATTTATTAGTTTCTTCTTTATTTGTAACAGTTCTCTACTTGGGCGGGTGGAATTTATCTATTCCCTATATATCCTTTTTTGATTTTTTCCAAATGAATAAAGCAGTTGGAATTTTGGAAATGACAATGGGTATATTTATTACATTAACTAAAGCTTATTTATTTCTCTTCATTTCTATCACAATAAGATGGACTTTACCGAGGATGAGAATGGATCAGTTATTAAATCTTGGATGGAAATTTCTTTTACCTATTTCCCTGGGCAATCTCTTATTAACAACCTCTTCTCAACTTGTTTCACTATAAATAAGATAATACAATAATAGTAAGAATATTTTCAACACAAAAGCTCTCTCAAACAAGAGAAAGAAACATATCTTTTTCATAGATATTTAGAATGAATATGTTCCCTATGGTAACTGGGTTCATGAGTTATGGTCAACAAACAATACGTGCTACAAGGTACATAGGTCAAAGTTTCATAACTACCTTATCCCACACAAATCGTTTACCTATAACGATTCACTACCCTTATGAAAAATCAATTACACCAGAGCGTTTCCGAGGGCGAATCCACTTTGAATTTGATAAATGTATTGCTTGTGAAGTATGTGTTCGCGTATGTCCGATAGATTTACCCGTTGTGGATTGGAGATTTGAAAAGGATATTAAAGAAAACAATTGCTTAATTATAGTATTGATTTCGGAGTTTGTATATTTTGTGGCAATTGTGTTGAGTACTGTCCAACAAGCTGTTTATCAATGACTGAAGAATATGAACTTTCTACCTATGATCGTCATGAATTGAATTACAATCAAATTGCTTTAAGTCGGTTACCAATCTCCATAATGGAGATTACACAATTCAAACAATTAGGAATTCGTCTGAAAGTAAAATAAACAAAGAAAAATCTTCGAATTCAAGAACGATTACTGATTACTAAACTTTGATTTTGTCTTTCTGTTATAAAAATCTAATAATTCTTTATTAAACTTAAAATTAAACTATAAAGAAAAACGAAAAACTACTGCTTATTGGAAATTATTTCTTATTTTAAATCAGACTAGATTTTCGTGATATAATATAATTTATAACTATAAGTTTATACACAAAAAAATACCCTAATCCTTTTTTCCTTCCTTGAATCCTTTAGTTTTAGTCAGTTCATGAAAAATTTTATACTATTAATTTCTTTTTATCCATAATGGATTTACCTGACCAATACATGAGATTCTTATGCTATTTGGGGGATTTGTTCTTCTACTAGGGGGTCTAGGAGTAGTATTACTTACCAACCCCATTTATTCTGCCTTTTCGCTGGGATTAGTTCTTGTTTGTATATCCTTATTCTATTTTTTATTAAATTCCTACTTTGTAGCTGTCGCACAACTTCTTATTTATGTGGGAGCCATAAATGTCTTGATCATATTCGCTGTAATGTTCGTAAATGGCTCAGAATGGTCTAAAGATAAGAATTATTGGACTATTGGAGATGGGTTCACTTCACTCGTTTGTATAACTATTGTTTTTTCACTAATGACTACTATCCCAGATACGTCGTGGTATGGAATTCTTTGGACTACAAGATCAAACCAAATAGTAGAACAGGGTCTCATAAATAATGTTCAACAAATTGGAATTCATTTAGCAACCGATTTTTATCTTCCGTTTGAACTCATTTCCATAATTCTTCTAGTTTCTTTAATAGGTGCAATTACTATGGCTCGGCAATAAGAAAACTTAGAAAAAGTACAAATTATAAGAATTGCAAATCTAAAATAAATAACTAAAGAATCACAATTTTGATTAGTAAAATCATCTACTGCCAACAAATACCTCCTTTTTTTTTTTTTTTTTTTCTTTTGTTGTGTAATTGTTCTATTGTAATTAATTGAATCGGTTCAATTCTTGCCCTCATATTGAAATGAATCGAGATTGATAAGGAGTTAGTTTAATGATGTTTGAGCATGTACTTTTTTGAGTGTCTATTTATTTTCGATTGGTATCTATGGATTGATCACAAGCCGAAACATGGTTAGAGCTCTAATATGTCTTGAACTTATACTGAATTCAATTAATCTAAATCTCGTAACATTTTCTGATCTATTTGATAGTCGCCAATTAAAAGGAGATATTTTCGCAATTTTTGTTATAGCCCTTGCAGCTGCTGAAGCCGCTATTGGACTATCCATTCTTTCTTCCATCCATCGTAATAGGAAATCCACTCGTATCAATCAATCTAATTTATTGAATAATTAGACTTTTGAATAATTAGACATAGAATCCTCTAAACAAGGCGCACATATTAAAATAAATAGAAATCAATACTATTTTCTTAGTATTATTTGAGAATATCCATTTTTTTAGTAGATTATTGCATAGTATTCTTTTTCACTTAAATGAATTTTTGTATTTGTAATTCATTGATATTGCAATTTGAATATTGCAATAATTTATATTGAAAAGACGATAGCCAATTTATTGGCTAATTCGAATTCGTCTGTACAATTCGTAAAATTCTTTCTTATTTCTTATTTATTGTTGAAATCCAAAATTAAAGTCTCTTGGCTCTCTTCACGCTTTCTCACAAACAGATTAAAAAATAGATTTTTTTTTTTGAAGTTTGGATAAACCATTGCTTCGTCTGGTGTCTACAATACATATGACTCATTATAGTACTAATTTCATTTTTACCAGATCGAAAAATTTTATGTTGAAAAGAAAATTTATAGATCCAATGTCACATTCCGTAAAAATTTACGATACATGTATAGGATGCACTCAATGTGTACGAGCTTGTCCAACAGATGTATTAGAAATGATACCCTGGGATGGATGTAAAGCCAAGCAAATTGCTTCCGCGCCGAGAACCGAAGATTGTGTGGGTTGTAAGAGATGTGAATCTGCCTGCCCGACAGATTTTTTAAGTGTCCGCGTTTATTTAGGGCCTGAAACAACACGTAGCATGGCTCTATCTTATTGATACGTTACAAAAAACTTCACTCGAATCGTCTGATTCCTCTTTACCGAAGAAGCCTGTGCTCGAAATAATCGAGCACGGGCTTTTCTGGTCAAAACGTATCTTGTCTTTATCACTTTATCATGAGTTATTTTCCTTGGTTAACAATACTTGTTGTTTTGCCGATATTTGCAGGTTCATTAATTTTCTTTTTACCTCATAAGGGAAACAAGTCGTTAGGTGGTATACTATATCTATTTGTTTATTAGAATTCCTTCTAATGACTTATGCGTTCTGTTATCATTTCCAACTGGAGGATCCCTTAATCCAATTAAAGGAGGATTATAAATGGATAGATGTCTTCGATTTCCACTGGAGATTGGGAATCGATGGACTTTCATTAGGATCTATTTTATTGACAGGATTTATCACTACTTTAGCTACTTTAGCAGCTTGGCCAATTACACGGAATTCGCGATTATTCTATTTCCTGATGCTCGCAATGTATAGTGGTCAAATAGGATTATTTTCTTCGCGAGACCTTTTACTTTTTTTATCATGTGGGAGTTAGAATTAATTCCTGTTTACTTACTTTTATCCATGTGGGGGGGAAGAGGCGTCTATATTCAGCTACAAAGTTTATTTTGTATACTGCAGGCGGTTCCATTTTTTTCTTAATCGAGTTCTGGGTATGGGCTTATATGGTTCCAACGAACCAGGATTAGATTTGGAAAGATTAATTAATCAATCATACCCTGCAACCTTGGAAATACTTTTATATTTTGGCTTCCTTATTGCTTATGCTGTCAAATTGCCGATTATACCCCTACATACGTGGTTACCAGATACCCATGGGGAAGCACATTATAGTACATGTATGCTTTTAGCGGGAATATTATTAAAGATGGGAGCATATGGATTGATTCGGATCAACATGGAATTGTTACCTCATGCTCATTATCTATTTTCGCCCTGGTTAGTAATAATAGGAGCGATCCAAATAATCTATGCAGCTTCAACTTCTCTTGGTCAACGAAATTTCAAAAAAAGAATAGCTTATTCCTCTGTATCTCACATGGGTTTCATAATTATAGGAATTGGTTCCATAACCAACATTGGACTCAATGGAGCTATTTTACAAATATTATCCCATGGATTTATTGGTGCTACACTTTTTTTCTTGGCAGAACCGCTTCTGATAGAATGCGTCTTGTTTATCTCGAAGAACTGGGGGGAATATCTATCCCAATGCCTAAAATTTTTACCATGTTTAGTAGCTTTTCAATGGCTTCTCTTGCCTTACCAGGAATGAGTGGTTTTGT
>NW_028259461.1:5412040-5445685 GCF_056163025.1 Triticum urartu | reverse complement strand
TAATCCGAAGCATAAACAAAGACAGGGGTAATCTTTCGAAAAAGAACTTTACTTTCTAAAAAGTAAAAAAAAGTACCCGCGGAAATGTTCCAATTCCAAATAAAATAATTTCATTTAAAATAATTAAAGTAAAGGGTTTATTTTACCCTGAAACGGATATCTTTGTATCTTTTTTTCTTTTTTTTATTTCTAACTCATATTTATGAGATAATAAAATATGGCAAAAGCTATACCAAAAATTGGTTCACGTAAGAAAGTGCGTATTGGTTTACGTAGGAATGCACGTTTTAGTTTACGGAAGAGTGCACGTAGAATAACAAAAGGGGTTATTCATGTTCAAGCTAGTTTCAACAATACCATTATAACTGTTACAGACCCACAAGGTCGGGTGGTTTTTTGGTCCTCGGCCGGTACTTGTGGATTCAAAAGCTCAAGAAAAGCATCACCCTATGCTGGTCAAAGAACAGCAGTAGATGCTATTCGTACAGTAGGTTTGCAACGAGCAGAAGTTATGGTAAAGGGCGCTGGTAGTGGAAGAGATGCCGCATTACGAGCCATTGCTAAAAGTGGTGTGCGATTAAGTTGTATACGCGATGTAACACCTATGCCGCATAATGGATGTCGACCGCCTAAAAAAAGACGTCTGTAAAAGAATTAACCCGCTTTCAACTTTCATTTCAAGAGAAATAAACGATTCAATGATAAAATAATAATACTAGTCTATTATGGTTCGAGAGGAGGTAGCAGGATCCACTCAAACACTACAGTGGAAGTGTGTTGAATCAAGAGTAGATAGTAAGCGCCTTTATTATGGTCGTTTCATTCTGTCCCCGCTTAGAAAAGGTCAAGCGGACACCGTCGGTATTGCCTTGCGAAGAGCTTTACTTGGAGAAATAGAAGGAACATGTATCACACGTGCAAAATTTGGGAGCGTGCCGCACGAGTATTCTACAATAGCAGGTATTGAAGAATCCGTACAAGAAATTTTACTAAATTTGAAAGAAATTGTATTGAGAAGTAATCTCTATGGAGTTAGAGACGCATCCATTTGCGTCAAAGGTCCTAGATACATAACTGCTCAAGATATCATCTTACCGCCTTCCGTAGAAATCGTTGATACGGCACAACCTATAGCTAACTTGACAGAGCCCATTGATTTCTGTATTGATTTACAGATCAAGAGAGATCGTGGATATCAGACAGAACTCAGAAAGAACTATCAAGATGGAAGTTATCCTATAGATGCTGTATCCATGCCTGTTCGAAATGTGAATTATAGTATTTTTTCTTGTGGGAATGGAAATGAAAAACACGAGATACTTTTTCTAGAAATATGGACTAATGGAAGTTTAACCCCTAAGGAAGCACTTTATGAGGCTTCTCGTAATTTGATTGATTTATTTCTTCCTTTTCTACACGCGGAGGAAGAGGGCGCTAGTTTCGAAGAAAATAAAAACAGGTTTACTCCACCCCTTTTTACTTTTCAAAAAAGATTAACTAATCTAAAGAAAAACAAAAAAGGAATTCCATTGAATTGTATTTTTATTGATCAATTAGAATTGACTTCTAGAACGTATAATTGTCTAAAAAGGGCCAATATACATACACTATTGGACCTTTTGAGTAAGACTGAAGAAGATCTTCTGAGAATTGACAGTTTTCGTATGGAAGATAGAAAACATATATGGGACACTCTAGAGAAGCATCTCCCAATTGATTTACTTAAGAATAAACTCTCGTTTTAAATCCATTGCAATTTTTTTTCTTCTTCTTTTTCGAGTTAGAATAAAAAGAAAACAATTTAGCATCTTTGGTACAATCTATATTTTCGCGAAATGGATCATAATAAAATGGATTTTAGGTATCTAGGGAAGATTCACTTGGAAGTAACTATTTCCTAGATACCTATGGTACTTCACGGTTGAATGAATCAAAAAATATCTAAAAAAGACCTAAAGTTAATGATTTATCAATGGGTAATGTTGCTCCAATACCTAACCAAAGAGCTACTACAGTACCGATTAAAAAAACGGTCGTAGCTACTGGGCGGCGAAATGGATTTTGGAATTTATTGACATTCTCTAGAAAAGGTACTGTCAATAAGCCTGTTGGCACAGAAACCATTAAAAGAACGCCCAATAACTTATTGGGTACCGTACGGAGTATTTGAAACACGGGAAAGAAGTACCACTCGGGTAATATTTCCAGAGGAGTTGCAAACGGATCTGCCGGTTCACCAATCATTGATGGCTCGAGAACCGCTAAACCTACATTACATGCAATAGTACCTAGAATTACTACTGGAAAAATATATAAAAGATCGTTGGGCCATGCGGGTTCCCCGTAATAATTATGTCCCATCCCTTTAGCTAATTTAGCTCTTAATACAGGATCATTTAAGTCTGGTTTCTTTGTTATTGGGATAGGTGAACTCTTTAGGATCCATCCCCCAAAGGAACCGGACATGAGAATTTATCATCATCCGGCTCGAGCAAGAGTGAAAGAAATAAGACCGCGGAAGATCCTTAATAGAATTAAGGTTTATAATGACTCAATGACTCTAGGCAAGAAAAGCTTTATCAGATTCTCTTTTCCGAAGTTGCACCTACAACTACTCATTGAAAATAATCCTATTCTTATGGGTAAATGCTCAATATCCAAGTGGGCTTACAAATTTGATCATGATCAATTGCTTTGTGGATTGTCTCATGTCTCTTGATTAGTTGGTATTTATCCCCTCAATATCGCAAGTTTCTTACCTCCAAACAAAATATTTACTTGTTACTAATAAAAAATCAAAAAGTTTAGCCTACATTCTTCCTTAGATCCCTTCTTTTACTCCGATAGTATTGCGGATCACAATCGATGCAAAGAAAATGAATGCATTTCCATACTATAATAAAAAGGTAAGTGTAATAAATAGAGAACTGGATCATGTCACATGACTTATTCCATTTCTACTCTATGGGATCTTACGGAGCCTGTTCATGGATGACATGGTTGCGGTATGATCATAGAAGATATTCTCCTCAAGTGAACCAGCCTATCCTTCCTAGGTAGGGGACTTACATGTTGATTGGATGCGGAGACACCTTTGGTTGTGAATTCTAATGTGGCAGATCCAATTCTTTATCTGCATGGCCAAATCAATAATTCAAGTCACACACTCCCATAATCCGCCTTTTTTCTTTCGTAAAATTAACTTCAACTATTTGTATTGTATAAAAATACTTTGGAGTTGAAGAGAAGTATCCAAATGACATGTGTTATTTTACAATAACCCATGCTTGTAGCAATGAAATACCAAAACCTACCCGATATGATATATGATAATTATAATTCTCTATGATATGCCTTCCCTATAAAGGACCCGAAATACCTTGCTTACGTATCATTGGAAAGTGCATTAACATAAATACGGCAGTAAGCAGAGGCAGTACAAAGGTATGTAAACTATAAAAACGAGTCAAAGTGGATTGGCCCACACTAGCACTTCCGCGTAATAACTCCACTAAAGGCGATCCTATTACCGGAATGGCGTCAGGTACACCTGTCACAATTTTGACTGCCCAATAGCCAATTTGATCCCAAGGCAAAGAATAACCAGTTACACCAAATGATGCAGTCAAAACAGCCAAAACCACACCTGTGACCCAAGTTAATTCGCGGGGTTTTTTAAATCCCCCTGTGAGATACACACGAAATACATGCAGGATCATCATTAAAACCATCATACTTGCTGACCATCGATGAACTGATCGGATTAACCAACCAAAGTTGGCCTCGGTCATTATGTATTGAACCGAGGAAAAAGCCTCTGTAACGGTTGGTCGGTAGTAAAAAGTCATAGCAAAACCGGTAGCGACTTGTACTAGAAAACAAGTAAGTGTAATTCCCCCTAAACAATAAAATATGTTGACATGGGGAGGAACATATTTACTAGTTATATCATCTGCAATTGCCTGAATCTCAAGACGTTCCTCAAACCAATCATATACTTTATTGAGATAGGTAACTAACCCGAGTCCCCCTCTAAGAGCCGTATATGAAAATTTCATCTCGTACGGCTCAAGCAGAAACACAAAAATTTTCAACGAATATTAGAAAAAAGGTTCAAAACTTCATCAGCCACTGAATTGGGTCGATTTGCCTTGAAGATATCAAATAAGAAAAATCCGGAATATCTTCTTTGTGATGATAATGCCAAAAAATCTCAAGTTGGCGCGTCTTTCTTTCTTCCTTTCCCTTATGTTGGTCATTAGAGGCTTCTTGACTTTTCTCTTCCCTATAAAGGATTTGTTTTTTTATGCGTAATATAGAAATTATCTTGTTGAGATCCTATGAATCAGTTCAATTAAAACCTTAGATTCATACTAGAGCCACGATGATTTAGTCTCAAGCTAAACAAAAGGCAAGGGTTCTTCGAATAAGAACCGCTTGATAATCATTTATTGAATCAGTGTAATGACTCGACAAAATCGAGAGAAAAAAAGTTGTCTTTTGGGCAAACAAAATTGGAAGGAAGAAAATTTCTTTTTTATTTTTATTTAAGAACTACTTGAATTTTTCAGTCTGGTTGCGAGGTCTTAATAGTGAGTATGAATCATAGTTCCATTTTTTTTTGATCCACTCTATCTATTTCGTGTTCCAGATACTAGAATAAATAATATCTGACGAATTAGAATCATCTTGATAGAGATAACAGGCCCTTTCTATGTATTATCAATAGGATCAATTCTAACAAGTCACACACTCATATTCCAGAGATACCGAAACAAAAAAATTCCGCGGTCGAACTACCATAATATCTAGAAATGTAGATCTTAAACTAGAAAGGCTTTTTTGGATGGAAAAACTCTGACTTCCTAGTTTTAGTTAGTAGAAACCTAATTGGTTAAAATTCCGTCCAGTAAAACGGAAGAATTATAAATTTCTAAAATGATAGATAGGAATATAGCGAATAAAGCCATTGCGATCCCCATAAAAGGAGTAGTCCCCCAACCCGGGGCGACTTTCCCATATTCCGAATTCAAGGGTTTCAGTAAACTACCTGCACCAGTTCGTTTTGGCCTAGGTTTAGAACTATCTTCAACGGTTTGTGTAGCCATAAATTCTATTTAATCATTGGTGTTGACTTTGTATACTATTCCGTTGTAGTTGTAAATACACGATCTTTTCGTAGATCCATTGTAATCTTGAAATTCTATAAAAATGGAAACAGCAACTTTAGTCGCCATCTCCATATCTGGTTTACTTGTAAGCTTTACTGGGTATGCCTTATATACCGCGTTTGGGCAACCCTCTCAACAATTAAGAGATCCATTCGAAGAACACGGAGACTAATTTAAGTAAGAAGTCTCCCAGATAGGGGGACTTCTTACTTAAATGAAATTATTTTATTCTTTTAGTTGGAGTTGGTGGAACCTTAGGTGGTTCTCGGAAGAAGATAGCGAAAAAAATTATCCCTAAAGTCGAAACTAAAAGGAACGTATAAACCAATGCTTCCATAGATTCGATCCTGGTTTATTTACAATTATAACTTCCACACCTATTCATTTGTCATTTGGGATAATTTCCCATATAAAGAAAGAAAAAGAGTCAAAGAAAGGATGGGAGATGTTTCCCATGTCAAATCAAAAAAGAGAGGTGAAAGATACTATAACAATGTGTATCAAACTGCCTGTTTCCTTGTAGTTGGATCTCCCACTTTTTGGAATGTTCCAAATTCCACTTGAGCATCCAAATCTGGATCAATACCAGCAAAAACATCTCGGAACAATGTTCTAGCGCCATGCCAAATGTGTCCGAAAAAGAAGAGCAAAGCAAAGGTAGCATGACCAAAAGTGAACCAACCCCTTGGACTGCTGCGAAAAACACCATCAGATTTCAAAGTAGCCCGGTCTAATTCAAAAATTTCCCCTAATTGAGAACGCCTCGCATATTTTTTTACAGTAGCAGGATCAGAATAACTTACTCCATTAAGTTCGCCACCATAGAACTCCACCGTTACACCTACTTGTTCAACACTATATTTGGATTCTGCTCTTCTAAAAGGAACGTCTGCTCTAACAATTCCCTCCTCATCTACCAAAACAACCGGAAATGTTTCAAAAAAAGTAGGCATACGGCGTACAAAAAGCTCACGTCCTTCTTTATCTCTAAAGACGGGATGTCCTAACCATCCAACAGCTATTCCATCCCCATTGTCCATTGAGCCTGCTCTGAATAATCCCCCTTTTGCCGGATTATTACCAATATAATCATAAAAGGCTAATTTTTCGGGAATTTTAGACCAAGCTTCTGATAAACTAAGATTTTCGGCTAAACCATTGCTAACTCTTCGATATATTTCTTGCTGAAAGTATCCCTGATCCCACTGATAACGAGTAGGCCCAAATAATTCGATTGGGGTCGTTGCTGACCCATACCACATAGTTCCAGCAACTACGAAAGCTGCAAAAAAAACAGCAGCGATACTACTGGAAAGTACAGTTTCAATATTGCCCATACGTAATCCTTTATATAGACGTTGAGGCGGACGGACACTAAGATGGAATAAGCCCGCTAATATACCCAATGTACCCGCAGCAATATGATGAGAAGCTATTCCCCCCGGAACAAAAGGATCAAAACCTTCTGCACCCCACGCTGGATTTACAGCTTGTACTTTTCCAGTTAGTCCATAAGGATCGGATACCCATATCCCAGGACCATACAAACCCGTTACATGAAATGCCCCAAAGCCAAAGCAAGCCACCCCTGCAAGAAATAAATGAATTCCAAAGATCTTGGGCAAATCCAAAGAGGGTTTTCCCGTCCGCTCATCAGAGAATATTTCTAGGTCCCAATATACCCAATGCCAGATCGCTGCCAAGAAACACAAGCCAGAAAACACAATATGCGTACCTGCCACACCTTCATAACTCCAAATACCCGGATTTGTTACAGTTCCTCCTGAAATACTCCAACCACCCCACGAATCCGTTATTCCTAAACGAGTCATGAAGGGAATTACGAACATACCTTGTCTCCACATTGGATCCAGAACAGGATCAGAGGGATCAAAAACTGCTAATTCGTATAAAGCCATTGAGCCAGCCCAACCAGAAACTAGAGCTGTGTGCATTATATGCACCGCAAGCAATCGACCCGGATCATTCAATACGACAGTATGAACACGATACCAAGGCAAACCCATGGAAATACCCCTTTAGCAAAGAAAAATAGACACGATGTCGCTTTATTTTATCGCATTGAAAAAGACTATCCATATCCTATGTACCTAACCCTTCTAGGGGATTCTGTGTCAGAAAGCGCGAATATTTATTTCATTCCATTAAAAATAAGAAGCCAATTCTGTTCATAAGAAGAAAGAGAAGCAGATCTATTCTATACTCGATAAGTGCCAATATGCAATGGGTAACTTGGCCAATTTGGAAAAAACGAAGAATAGATCGCTACCCCTCTTTGTTTAGCATTCAAATCACCCATTCCCTTTTCTTTATTCAATCTGTCTTACATTCCTTATATGTATAACCTTTCAATCTACGTATTAATAGAATCTATAATATTCATATAGAATAAGAATAAAAATTAAGACAATAAACTGCGGATTCTTTCTTTCTGTTCCATTCTTACGTTTCCATATTAAAGTGTGGTTTTCTTACTTAAATTTAATAATATTAATCTAATATGCCCATTGGTGTTCCAAAAGTACCTTACCGGATTCCTGGAGATGAAGAAGCGACTTGGGTTGACTTATACAATGTTATGTATCGAGAAAGGACACTTTTTTTAGGTCAAGAGATTCGTTGCGAGATCACGAATCATATTACAGGTCTCATGGTATATCTGAGTATAGAAGATGGAATTAGTGATATTTTTTTGTTTATAAACTCCCCAGGCGGGTGGCTAATCTCAGGAATGGCTATTTTTGATACGATGCAAACGGTGACACCAGATATATATACAATATGCCTCGGAATAGCCGCCTCCATGGCGTCCTTCATTCTGCTTGGAGGAGAACCCACCAAGCGTATAGCATTCCCTCACGCGAGGATTATGCTTCACCAACCTGCTAGTGCTTATTATCGGGCAAGGACACCAGAATTTTTACTAGAAGTAGAAGAGTTACACAAAGTTCGCGAAATGATCACAAGGGTTTATGCAGTAAGAACAGGCAAGCCTTTTTGGGTTGTATCCGAAGACATGGAAAGGGATGTTTTTATGTCAGCAGACGAAGCCAAAGCTTATGGACTTGTCGATATTGTAGGGGATGAAATGATTGACAAGCACTGCGATACTGATCCAGTGTGGTTTCCAGAAATGTTTAAGGATTGGTAGTGTCCGGATTTCTTGTAAAGTTATTTCACAGCTAAATTCGTGTTTTCCTCGATTTAATAGAAAATAGAAAGACTTCATGATGAGCAATCATCAGGTTAAGATGGATCTAAACCAATCCATTTTTTTCTATATACATACAACATGCCGACGGTTAAACAACTTATTAGAAACGCAAGACAGCCAATACGAAATGCTCGAAAAACGGCCGCGCTTAAAGGATGCCCTCAGCGTCGAGGAACATGTGCTAGGGTGTATGTGCGACTCGTTCAGATCATGACTTCAAACAAATATAAAAAAAATTGAAGTATCCATGATTAGTACCAATGAATAGGATATAGCTTCTCTATCCTAGATTTCTATGGTATATGGAATTTATGGTTTCCTTTGGTGCAAATCCAATTATCTAAATTGGAAATAAGAAGCAATTCTCCCATTGGTAGCAAATGGTTATCCATTAAGCGGAGGAAATAGTAATAAAAAGAAAAAGGCTTATGCTCCTTTATCTTAAAAGAACGGACTAACAGGGTCAGCTACTTAGCCAACTTTCATAATTAAATACCGTCACTGTATGGATAACTCTTATTGTGAAAAGAGCTATTTACTCTATAATGGATAGGTAGAGCCAAAGAATGTGGACTATACAAGTTCGCAATACCTTTTGATGAAAGAAAGGGCTCCGGTGTATAGAGAGGGCCTCACCGTTTAAAAGGGAACCATAGAAACGATGGAACCCACTATTTTTTTTAGTATTATTAGAATGAATTTGTTATTTCGTATAGAAATAACTGAACGGAGTGGAATAAAAAATCGTGGTTGGGAAGGTTACTATAGCAAAAGCCATTGGAATTAATATTTTATATATCGGAATAATTAGTTTTGTTATTAATGAGAAAAAGGGTGGCTAAAAGAAGAGAAATCATTAGTTATTCATTAAGGTTAATTTGATTCAATGACCAGAGTTCCGCGAGGATATATAGCCCGGAGACGACGAACAAAAATGCGTTCATTTGCCTCAAACTTTAGAGGGGCTCATTTAAGACTTAATCGAATGATTACCCAACAGGTAAAAAGAGCTTTTGTTTCCTCTCATCGAGATAGAGGTAGGCAAAAGAGGGATTTTCGTCGTTTGTGGATCACTCGGATAAACGCAGCAACGCGGGTATATAAAGTATTCGATAGTTATAGTAAATTAATACACAACCTGTACAAGAAGAAATTGATTCTTAATCGTAAAATGCTTGCACAAGTAGCTGTATCAAATCCAAATAATCTTTACACGATTTCCAATAAAATAAAGATCATCAATTAAAGGTATAAATAAAGTAATATACTGGAATAATAAAAGATGAATTCCCGGAGAGGGAACTCCGGGAAGATACAATAAATTAAGATTAAGTGGTAGGAATCAACGAGCTGGATTACTTTCTTTATAATATATATAGGTCTGGCCCTTTCGAATTCGAATAAAACATCAACAATCGGAACTTAAGTTCCGGTTGTTGTTTCTTAAATTTTGGTTGTTGTTTCTTAAGTTTCGATTGGAATTGTACTTTTGCGTTAATTGAGGAATATGTCTATTTTTTCTGGGTCTAGAACCTGTAATTATTGAAATTGACTGGGCTTGAAATTGCTTTTCGTTCTCATAGTTACGAAACGGTAAGAAAGATAAAATACGAGCCTGTTTTATAGCAAGAGTAATTAATCGTTGTTGTTTCAAGGTTAATCTATTTATTCGTCTCGATAATATTTTTCCTTGTTCACTAATAAATCTATTAATTAAACTCATGTTTCTATAATCAATTCGATCTCCCGGGCCAATCCGGGGACGCCTACGAAAAGGTTGTTTAGATTTACGAAAAGGTTGCTTGAATTTACGAAAAGTTTGCTTGGATTTACGAAAGGGTTGCTTGGATTTATTAAAAGTTTGCTTGGATTTACTAAAGGGTTGCTTAGATTTAAGAAAAGGTTGTTTAGATGTATACATGATTTATTCCTTATTTAAAATTTGAAAATTTGAAAATTCACTTCTTTATTTTATTAATTTAGGATCCAGAAGAAGTAGTTTTTCTTTGATCCATATCTTATTTGATTCATATTATAGTATATGAATACCCTCTATACATATGAAATAATATCTACCGGAAATCAGATGAGTTGATTTGTATTTTGTATTCTATACTATGTTTTCTTTATATATTAAATATGAAGTTCTTACTCTTTCTGTTGTTTGGAAAGATCAAACACACGATGTTCCTATTTCTTTATTTCGTGATGAGTCGTATGCTTGCGACAATAACGACAAAATTTTTTGAATTCTAATTGTCCGGGTGTATTGTGGCGATTCTTTTGAGTACTATATCTAGAAATCCCCGTCGATTCCTCATTGGCACCTTTTCGAACACAACTGATGCATTCCAAAATAACTCTGATTCTAACATCTTTTCCCTTGGCCATGAACCTCCTTTTCTTTTTGGATTGACTTAACTTAATTCTTCTACTTATTCTTTTATTCTTCTATTTTGAATCCGAAGAAGAAGAATAAAATTCATTAGAATAATTTTTTTTTATTCTTTAATTAAGTAATAAAAAATAGAGAAATAATTAAAGAATACAATCCTTGTCGAATTAGCAAAGATTTTGGTTCGAAATCCTTTCATTTAATTAGCCAGCCCCGCCTTTTCTATGCTCTGATTTCTGAGGCCTTATTTAGCTTGGGTACCCCTTTAAATTGAATTTCTATTTTCAAAAATGGGGTTTACCAAATTTTTAATGACTCTGAGGTTCAACCCAATCCATCTTTTCTTTCTTTTTCCTTCCGATACTAAAAAAAGATTGAAAAGGATCAAATTTTGTCATATCACGAAGAAATCTATCCCTCCCATAGCAATAACTAGAATTAAAAAAAAGGGAATGACAAAGCATCTGGGAATAAACGATTAATTTCTATCAATAAACCTGCTAAAGCACCAAACCATAGAGTACTTAGCACGGGTGCTACAGAGAGATATGTTTTTATATCCCGCATTGAAAATCCTCCTTCCTTGTTGGAATACATATATGATCATAAACTCTTGCCCAAGATTGTTATGCTATATATAAAATGAACCATATCGACGAAATTTTCCTATCCCTAAAAAAGAAAAAGATGACCCCTTCTTCCTATATATTACCAAGGAAAAGTAATCCTTCTTTTATAGGCGAAATTATATTGGATTTTATATGTATATAATTCCTTAATTATATGAGACCAAAAAGAAGAAATGACACGAGGGTTCTATATATAGATAGAGAAAGAAAGAAGAAGAAAATTATGATGTGGAAAAGAAGACAGGAATTGTGTACAATGGCATTGTACAACAATTTAATTTGGAAAAGGGATGTAGCGCAGCTTGGTAGCGCGTTTGTTTTGGGTACAAAATGTCACAGGTTCAAATCCTGTCATCCCTACCTATTACTTCTTTCTTCTTTATAGGCAGTAGCGACGAGATCAATTAAAGTAAAGTGGGTATAACTTGAATTTGTGGAGACTATACGTACGTGAGATACATTAGGAATAGAAAAAGATTTTCTTTTTGAATGAATGAAAGCGCTCTTAGTTCAGTTCGGTAGAACGCGGGTCTCCAAAACCCGATGTCGTAGGTTCAAATCCTACAGAGCGTGATTCCATCTATTTTATGTCGAAGCAGAGTAAAATAACTTAACAAAATTGAATTGTAACTCCAATTTCAATTTGACCTCCTCTCTGGTCTGGAGGAGGTCAATCAAAAAAAAAAAATGACTCAATCAAAGATCCAACTGATCCCCACGCCTGTATTGCAAATACGCAGTCACGAATAATCCCGCTAAAGTAATAGGAATTAGGCCTAAGACGATTCCAAATAGAAAAACTTCAATCATTTCGATTTGTTCGAGGGGATAAAAAAAGAGGTACGATCTATCCCTAAATAGTACTCTAAATTATCCACGAATCTCAATGACCAAGAAAAGAATTCCTAATTAGTCTGGAAAAGAGTCGTAGAATGCCAGGAATCCCAAAGAAAGATTTTTCTTTTCTGAATTATAATTATTCAGTCAATTCAAATAAGGCGTATCTTGTTCAAGCCAATAAATAGAGCTGGGGTTATAGTTAAAGCAGCCAGTAGAAAACCAAAATAACTAGTTAAAGTAAGCATGAAAGAGTTAAATTCCATTTATTTTTTTTTACTACACTACATATGTTGGTAAAGCATTTACCTAAGTTATGGAAAATTCATAATTCATCAGTTATTTTAGATAATACTAAAAAACAAGATAGAGTAAGATACAGAAGTGTAAAAGAAAGTGGATTCATCAGATGATACATGAGTCCCTAATTCCGAATCAAGAGATTTGTTGTGGAATTTGTCAATTGAGTAAAGTAATAATATTAAGAACTAGATCATCTAACCCCATTGAATGAAAAAAAGAAATTCAATTTTCAGGGAAATTTTTGAATAAGAGATAAATAAACAATTGAATTTGAAAAAAAAAACTTCTTTCTATTTTGGATAATTTCTTTTTCAATAGGACCCTCTTTTTGGAGTGAACGATCGAATATTCCCCTATTCCTTCTTATTTTAACTGATTGTATTCCATATGGAATAAGAGGAGAACAAAAGCATTCCACGACCTGCCAAGGGGCTGTTAAAAAAAAAAAAAAAAGAAAGCTCTTCCTTGAATTTACTTTATTTTTATTCCTTTTTCGAACTCCAACCAAAGTAGATTCGAAGACGAGTCACTTCAATTATCCTTTTAAGTTCTATTCTATCTTCTGTCTTTCCCTATTTCATCTCGTAAAGTTCCGCGCTCGCAGTTTGGTCAAGAAAGTTAGACCTAATCCAACAAACAATACAAGGATGAATTACGAATTATGAAAGGATAGATTTCACATATACTTGTCCTTGTATTGTGTCAGTATGAGAATATCCTTCCTAAATTATTTATCCAAACCTATTGATCATTAACTTAGATTTTCCCAAGATTTTGGCTGCTATTCCGAATTACTCTATTATTCCGAAGCCAATGAAAAGTAAGTAGAACCTACAAAAATGGGGTTTTCTATTGATGCCTTGAATAACATATAGCTTACCTATAGACAAAAAAAAAATAAAAAAGTAATTATGTTTCGGAACCAGGCAAAACCAGATTGCTGTGCCATAGGAAGGATAGCTATACTAATTCGGTATACTCAAAATACACCTTTGGTACAAAATTGACAATCTCACAAGGATGAAATATCAGTAATTTTCTATTTACTGGTCGATCCCATCTTTTACGGAATCAATTCCTTTTTTGAATGTACAAAAATTTTGGGAGTTCAGCATGTCTGGAAGCACGGGAGAACGTTCTTTTGCTGATATTATTACCAGTATTCGATACTGGGTTATTCATAGCATTACTATACCTTCCCTATTCATTGCGGGTTGGTTATTTGTCAGTACGGGTTTAGCTTATGACGTGTTTGGAAGTCCTAGGCCAAACGAGTATTTCACGGAAAGCCGACAAGGAATTCCGTTAATAACCGACCGTTTTGATTCTTTAGAACAACTCGATGAATTTAGTAGATCCTTTTAGGAGGCCCTCAATGACCATAGATCGAACCTATCCTATTTTTACAGTGCGATGGCTGGCTATTCACGGACTAGCTGTACCTACTGTTTTTTTCTTGGGATCAATATCAGCAATGCAGTTCATCCAACGATAAAACAAATTCCAACTATAGAACTATGACACAATCAAACCCGAATGAACAAAATGTTGAATTGAATCGTACCAGTCTATACTGGGGTTTATTACTCATTTTTGTACTTGCTGTTTTATTTTCCAATTACTTCTTCAATTGAGAGAAAGAAAGAGACTAATAAGAATTCTCTTATCCCATTTGGAAGGATACCATCCTTATAACTACCCATGACTGTTTTTGTCTCTAGCATGACCAATTGATAAAATGTGGAGGAAAGTAGGGGAAATGGCCGATACTACTGGAAGAATTCCTCTTTGGCTGATAGGTACTGTAGCTGGTATTGCTGTGATTGGTTTAGTAGGTGTTTTCTTTTATGGTTCATATTCTGGATTGGGTTCATCTCTATAGTAATCGGAGGGACCAGATTGTAAACATGAAAAAGTAGGAGCTTAGCGGGTCCTTACCCCCCTTTATCTGATTAGAGCGGAAAGGACCCGCGGAATTTTTATTTTACTCTTATAACGCGAATTGAATCTATTCGATTCACTCTTATGAAGCAACAAGAAAAAGAGATCACTCGAGGATCCAATATCTTATTCCACGAAGGAAGTATCCTGAAAATCCTTGATTTAGTTTCGAGTAATAAACTAATAAAACCTTAATCAAAACTATTCAACTAGCCTAAAAATAAAAAAACCTTCAATGGAAGAGTTTACTTTTTTTTTGCAAAATTTCTGTAAATTTGAAGTTGAACTTAATTAAACAAGCCAAGCAATTTGCTCACAATCACAAGAAATTTTTCCCCCGCCATATTTTCTTCCCCTCTGTTTGTCCACTACCTCGGCTAAACCTAAGCAAAAGAAAAAGAGGTCCAAGAGACAGACCCGAATAAAGAAGAAATAGTAATCTTTGACGAATTAGGAAGAAAAAGGATTCTTATTTTGATACAAGAAGAATCGGCACAAGAAAAAGGCTTTTTCTTGTGCCGAATAGACGATTAAGAAGACCTGCAATCCCTCCGAAAAAGAAGAAATTTTAATTTGATTGTTCTCGCCTTTGCCTTGGATTCTCTTCTTTTGCATGGGATATAAATAAGGAATTCCAGACATCTCATAAACAAAAAGCAGTCTAAACAAAAAAAGGATTTCCAAAATAGATCATAGATAATTCTAGCAATTGCCAATAAATCGAGGCTTTTTACCAACTTGATGGTAAGAAATCCCGGGACCTAGAAATTCATTTCGTACAATTGAACCTTTTCAAACTGTTTCTTTTTGAGAACCAAAAAAACTTGTGCCAAAATAACGGATGCGAAGAAGAACAAAAGGCCTTGGACACGTAATGGATCCTGAAGCACGATTTCTGCGTCCCCCTGACCAAAACCTCCCACATTAGGATTGCTTGTTAATGGTTGATCAAGCTTGATGGATTCCCCCTCTGAAACAAGAAGTTCTGGTCCGGGAGGTATAATATCAATCACTTGGCGTCCATCTGATGCATCAACTATGGATATTTCATACCCCCCCTTTTCTTTACGTAGTATTTTTCTTACTATACCTGTTGACGTAGCATTATAGACTGTATTGTTACTCTTGCTACCATCAGGATAGATCTGTCCTCTTCCTCGGTTTCCCCCTACATATATGGGATATTTTAAGAAATGAGCATCTTTCTTCGTAGCAGGATCAGGGGAAAGAATGGGAAAGACAATTTCACTATATTTCTTACCGGGAACAGGGCCTATCACAAGAATGTTTTTTTTATCGGGACGATAACTCTGAAAAGCAAGATTTCCTATCTTTTCTTTTAACTCAGGGGAAATACGATCGGGCGGCGCTAATTCGAATCCCTCGGGCAAAATAAGAACAGCACCTACATTCAACCCTCCCTTTTTTCCATTAGCAAGAACTTGTTTCAATTGCATATCATAAGGAATTCGAAGAACTGCTTCAAATACAGTATCGGGAAGCACAGCTTGGGGAACTTCAATATCGACGGG
Source organism: Triticum urartu (assembly GCF_056163025.1). Taxonomy (NCBI): domain Eukaryota; kingdom Viridiplantae; phylum Streptophyta; class Magnoliopsida; order Poales; family Poaceae; genus Triticum; species Triticum urartu. Next base: position 5,429,642 of record NW_028259461.1, on the reverse strand, counting down.
CTTGCTAGCTAAATGGCAATTGGCACATACAATTCGTCCAGTTGCTTCTCGTGGGTTTTCATAACCCTGCTGCGCAAAAATGGGATATGCATTTGAAATAGATGTCCGAGTTATTACGTATATCATGATCGATACAGAAATCGATCGAGTTATCTGTTCCTTTACCCAAGAAAAAGTATTTCTATTTTCCATGTCCAATCGCAGATCCCAGAATTTCTACAATAAATTAGATAGGTAGCTAAGCTAATCTAGTTCCCTATACACGAATCTGTTGTCATTCTACTGCAACAGTTGTACTGCAATGATGAATACCTTAAAGTAGGTATAAATAGAAAGAATTTTGCTAAAATGGAAAAGGGCTTTCTTTCTAAAAAAAGATGCTTGCTAATTTGATTAATATTAATATCGGGAGATCAAATGAATTTATGCTTCACTAATTGAATGATAAATGACTACAAGCGAAGGAGATAGACGATTTAAACAAAAAAAGACCCAAAATTTCAAACATGTATCTAGAATTACTGGAAAACTACAAACAAAAATAGTGAAAATAAGCTCGTTAGGAGCCCATCCAAAATCGTTGTAGACCCAACGAATTACTAGTTCCCAACCACGGGTGGAGTGAAATCCAACAAAAAAATCAGTAACTAAAAGAATAAAAAAAGCTTTTATTGAGTCATTTAAATTATAGAAGAATTCCTGAACCCAAGAATTCAAAATGACAAGTTCCTCTTTACCCAGAAAAAAAGAACCACTTAGAATAGCCAAACAGATTATATTTGTCGAGAAATGCAAAATGGTATGGAGATGATCCTCATTATTTATTTTGACCCATTGTATTATTTCCTTGTGTATTCCTGTAGGAGGTTTTTGTACATGTGTCTTTAGTTTCCCTTTTATCATCTCGTCCAAGAGAGAAAGTTCTTCTAATTCTATGAATCTTTCTAGAATCCTTTTCTCTTGAATATCAGTTAAGAGAGTTTCGGATTGCCTGGTATTCCACCAATTCTTAATCCAAAGTTCCAGACATTTGTTAAATGAGGAAGAGACCCCCCAAGGCAAAAGTACGATAAATACAAGATATAGTAAAGAAGGCAATGCTTTCTTTTTTTTCATTTTTGATCTGTAAATGGAGTTGTTAATGAATATGCTTCATTCGCTGACTCTATTCCATTCCCTGACTCTATATGATGATATTTCTATTTCATGATATTTCTATTTCTTTGAAGCAAAAACTCTATAGGTTTGATACCCTGTATCTATTCTTCTTTTTTGTATATTAGTTATTAGTGGAATTTCAGTGCATTGGGTTCTTTCTTAGATCTAGATGGAATGAAATAGTGAAATAGAATAAAAAAAAAGCCCTTTCGGATGAAAAAGGAAGAATAGTATGCGATATATCTAACTTGGATAAAAAAAAATTAAAAGCAAATTTCTCTTATCCTCGTTTGTTCCTTCCTTTAGATAAATACTTAAAAATCCCCTTACAATAACAAATCCAATTTAGAAGGGACTTCCTCCCTGTTTGAGAAAACTTTTCTTCTTCCAATTCTTCTTTTCTTCATTCAACTCAGTTCAAAAAAGATACCTCAAAATACTTCAATTGGTACGCGCAAGAAATAGGCCAATTCGGCAGCTTTTTGTTCAATTTCTCGTGGAGTAAAAAATTTATCATCAGTACGAGTCAAGGGAATGATCCCCTGGCCCCGGATTTCCATATAAAGAATACGACGAGGATAAAGACCCTCTTTAACCTGAATTCTAATTGATTGGATATCCCGCATAAGGAATCGAAGGAAGACGCGACGTTTTATTCCAGGGAATCCCCAACGAAAAATGCACACTATTCCCTCTTTTCTATCGAATCGGTCATAACCACTACCTACATTCCACAAAATAGTACACCACAAGTAGGAGCTAATGAATAGGCCTGCGATTCCGTAGAAAGACATCACGACCCCCTGCGGAAAAAAAAGAATTTCTTGAGATGGAAGTATAGATATAATATTCTTACCAAGATAACTGGAAATCCCAACCGATAAGAATCCTAGTGAACCTAGAAAAAGAATACAGGCCCAGAAAAAATTACCCCTTTTTCGAGAACCTTTTAGAAGTTCTACCCATATGTGTTCTGATCGCCAATTCATATTAGATATACTAAATCCAGCAGCGGTCGATTGAAATTGAGAGAATAAGCTAAATAATTTTGACTTTACTTTTTTTGATTCTGAAATCGCCTTCAGCAACTAGTACTCCTGTGAAATAATAGGTTAGATACATTGACTTTCTATTCAAAAAATATTCGTTGATTCAATTAAAATAAATAAAATAAAACTCGCTATACCTGGCTCTGCATATTCATGCATTTATGCTCGTAGCCTATATCCGCATCCATAACCGTTTTTCATTTGTGTGTAGAAAGTGTGTGTAGAAAAAGCCACATACCCTACCATATTATATTACTTACACTAAAAAATACTAGACAATCTTATTTTTTTGCACATAAAGAAATAAAGAAGTCATTGCAATTGCCGGAAATACTAAGCCTACTAAAGGCACGAAAATAGAAGGTAAGTTTAAATCCGTCATGGAATAGGTGTCTCAATTCAAATTTACTATTTCTATCTAGTCGAAAAATATCTTAAGATTCTTATGATATAATTAAGTATATCTATTATAAGGAATATTGACTATTGTATTGTATTTTTTATTTTTAGTTTGAAAAATATTCTGTAAAAAAAATGAAAGGATAATAAGAAAATTCCAAAAAAGGAGAACTAATTAAAAAGATTTTATTTTGATTTTCCCATCCTCATGGCCTTTCTATCTTTCTAATCTAATTTGAAATTGGATTCAAAAGAAAGCGGTTAGAATTTACTTCCTGCATACATACTTCTCTAGAAGCGCATACAATAATGCGTGGTAAAGGCGGAAAAATAGTATATTCAATCAAAATCAAAGGGCAAATTATCTTACCTACTATAGATCCCCTACTACCCTCTTAGACTTTAAAAGGCGATATACCACCCAAAGAAAGGGTATGAAAATGCCGGGTGGAGTTAGCTTTTCGACGAAGACCTGTCCCGTGCAGCGAAGCCCTGTTAGTAAGACCCCCCGCAATAATGGATTATAGAAGAATATTATTCCAAATACTCCTCTGGACGCATATAGTAGCATTGCGATTCCGAATCTTTTTTATTTATGAATATGAACAGAAAAAATTCATTGTATCGTTGGGTCGGAGCGGAGGTTTGGTCCAGAAAAATTAGAAACAAAACGTCTACTCTACCGCATTGAAGTCTATAGCGCTGTATTTCCACGAAAGTATAATTCTTACCATCAGGATACGATCCTTTCTTTTGAACTAAACGTCTCTACGATGGGTCCAGGTTCTATGTCCAATCCCAAATCAAGGATTTCTCGCTCTTGATCGGAGTCATAAACTAAAAAAAAACTACCTTTTTATCCTTTTTCTCAAGGTTATAGAAAACTTCCTTATCTAGTTCTAGCATTTTGAAAAAAAAAAAATGCTTCTTTTTTTACACACAGTTCGAGTCACTTGTTGACTCACGATTACGCCTGTTAAAAGTTTCAAACGTCCTCTTTTTTGAAATTGAAAGAGAGTCCTATAAAAAGGTCTAACTTCCAAACTATGTCTTTTTTCATTCATTCTCCTTTAGTTTTTTTCTCTATCTAGAAGTGGAATAGAATAACCCGGTTGAAGGGTAATGATCATACGTCTGTAATGCATTGTATGGCCCAGAATAGGTCCTATTCTTCTACCTTTTCCAGGTAGTCGATGGCTATTCACAGCTACCACCTTAACACCAAAGAAGAGTTCGACCCAATGCTTTATTTCTGTCTTAGTGAATCCCGATTCGACATTAAAAGTATATTGATTCTTTCCCAATAAACGAAGACTTTTTTCTGTAAATACTGCGTATTTGATTCCATTATCATTATCATATGATAATACTATATTTTATTATTTTATTATTTTATTTGTATTTCTTTATTGTATTATACCTTAATATATATATTCTAGATATATAGAATAGACGAATCTCAATTTGTCAAGTCTCATGATCATATCATGATCTATTTTTATTCGGCTCAATCTTTTTTTTCTAAAAAAGATTGAGCCGAGTTTAATTGCAATCAATTAGAAGAATAAAGAAGAATTACTGCATTTCATAACTGATTTTTTTCTCTTTTTATTTCGTTTCTTTTTTATTTATACCTTCTTTATCTTTAGTTTTATCTAGTTAATCAATAGTATCTACCGGCTCGAACTCGAATTTGATCGCCTTCCATACTTCACAAGCTGCGGCTAGTTCAGGACTCCATTTGCAAGCTGCTCGGATAATTTCATTACCTTCGCGAGCAAGATCGCGCCCTTCGTTACGAGCTTGTACACAGGCTTCTAAAGCCACTCGATTAGCTGCTGCACCAGGTGCATTTCCCCAAGGATGTCCTAAAGTTCCTCCACCAAATTGTAATACAGAATCGTCCCCAAAGATTTCGGTCAGAGCTGGCATATGCCAAACATGAATACCACCTGAAGCTACCGGTATAACACCTGGCATGGATACCCAGTCCTGAGTGAAAAAGATACCGCGAGCACGATCTTTTTCAATAAAATCATCGCGCAATAAATCAACAAAACCTAAAGTCATTTCGCGTTCCCCTTCTAACTTACCTACTACTGTACCGGAGTGGATATGATCTCCCCCAGACATACGCAATGCTTTAGCTAATACACGGAAATGCATACCATGATTTTTCTGTCTATCAATAACTGCATGCATTGCACGGTGAATGTGAAGAAGTAGGCCATTGTCGCGGCAATAATGAGCCAAAGTAGTATTTGCGGTGAATCCCCCAGTTAAGTAGTCATGCATTACAATAGGAACCCCTAATTCTCTTGCAAATACAGCTCTCTTAATCATTTCTTCACATGTACCCGCAGTCGCATTCAAGTAATGCCCCTTGATTTCACCGGTTTCGGCCTGTGATTTATAAATAGCTTCGGCACAAAAGACAAAACGGTCTCTCCAGCGCATAAATGGTTGTGAGTTTACGTTTTCATCATCTTTGGTAAAATCAAGTCCACCACGTAGACACTCATAACACGCTCTACCATAATTTTTTGCGGATAATCCCAATTTTGGTTTAATAGTACATCCCAATAAAGGACGACCGTACTTGTTCAACTTATCTCTTTCAACTTGGATACCATGAGGCGGGCCTTGGAAAGTTTTTGAATAAGTAGGGGGAATTCGTAGATCCTCCAAACGTAGAGCACGTAGGGCTTTGAAACCAAATACGTTACCTACAATGGAAGTAAACATGTTAGTAACGGAACCCTCTTCAAATAGGTCTAATGGATAAGCTACATAACAGATCCATTGGTTGTCTTCCCCAGCAACAGGCTCGATGTGATAGCATCGTCCTTTGTAACGATCAAGACTGGTAAGTCCATCAGTCCAAACAGTTGTCCATGTACCAGTAGAAGATTCGGCAGCTACTGCAGCCCCTGCTTCTTCGGGCGGAACCCCAGGCTGAGGACTTACTCGGAATGCTGCCAAGATATCAGTATCCTTAGTTTCATACTCTGGGGTGTAGTAAGTCAATTTATAATCTTTAACACCAGCTTGAAATCCAACACCTGCTTTAGTTTCTGTTTGTGGTGACATAAGTCCCTCCCTATAACTCTTGAATTAAGAATTCTCACAATAACAGGGTCTACTCGATGTTAATTAGGCGTAAATGAAACTTTAGCAAAAATCTCGTAAAACAAAAAGGATATTCAATTAATATAATATCAACTCATTAAAGAAAATTGAGGGCATGCTTAGGTTAATGAATATGTTTCATTCATATATAATGCGTACACCCTGTGTATGTTCTATCCTATAGGAATTCCAATATAGGAATTCGATAGGAATTGAGTTGTTGTTATGGTAAGTTAACACGGTTCGTTATTAAACCATGGATTTGATTTACCAAATCCATAATTATTGTATACTCTTTGATAGATATAGCGCAACCCAAATTAATTCCTAATCCTTATTTTACAAGTTCTTAATAGTTCTCTTTTCTTATTTTGAATGCAAATACCTAACTAAATACTAATAAAATTCTTTGTTGACAGCAATCTATGCTTCACAGTAGTATATATTTTGTATATCGAAGTCCTAGATAGGAAAGTAGAGTAGGCACAGATCCTCCACAAAAGGCAAAATGTATATGAAAAAAAAGATTGATTGAACTTTCCAATGGACTCATTCCATGAGTAAACGATTGAATGGGATTCGCTTGGGCAACGAAATCAAGTCCTGGTCCCCTTTTCTCTCTTATTGAATTAACTAATTCATTTCCTTTTTACTTTTGGATTTTTTTTGATTTGATTTGGCATTATTCAACAATAAAAAAAGAAAAATTTCGACAAATTCCTTTTTTTTAATTATGTGATAATTATGAGAACCAATCCTACTACTTCTCCTCCCGGGGTTTCCACAATTGAAGAAAAAAGTACAGGTCGTATCGATCAAATTATTGGACCCGTGCTGGATGTCACTTTTCCCCCAGGCAAGTTACCTTATATTTATAACGCTTTGGTAGTCCAGAGTAGAGACACTGCCGATAAGCAAATTAATGTGACTTGTGAGGTACAACAATTATTAGGAAATAATCGAGTTAGAGCTGTAGCTATGAGTGCTACGGACGGGTTGATGAGAGGAATGGAAGTGATTGACACGGGAGCTCCTCTCAGTGTTCCGGTCGGTGGAGCTACTCTCGGACGAATTTTCAACGTTCTTGGGGAGCCTGTTGACAATTTGGGTCCTGTAGATAGTAGTGCAACGTTCCCTATTCATAGATCTGCGCCTGCCTTTATCGAGTTAGATACGAAATTATCCATCTTTGAAACAGGTATTAAGGTCGTCGATCTTTTAGCTCCTTATCGACGTGGAGGAAAAATAGGACTATTTGGGGGGGCTGGAGTAGGTAAAACAGTACTGATCATGGAATTAATCAATAACATTGCTAAAGCTCATGGGGGCGTATCCGTATTCGGTGGAGTAGGGGAACGGACTCGTGAAGGAAATGATCTTTATATGGAAATGAAGGAATCCGGAGTAATTAATGAAAAAAATATTGAGGAATCAAAGGTAGCTCTAGTCTATGGCCAAATGAATGAACCACCGGGAGCTCGTATGAGAGTTGGTTTAACTGCCCTAACTATGGCGGAATATTTCCGAGATGTTAATAAGCAAGACGTGCTTTTATTTATCGATAATATCTTTCGTTTTGTTCAAGCAGGATCAGAGGTATCCGCTTTATTAGGGAGAATGCCCTCCGCAGTGGGTTATCAACCTACTCTTAGTACAGAAATGGGTTCTTTGCAAGAAAGAATTGCTTCTACTAAAAAGGGATCTATAACTTCGATTCAAGCAGTTTATGTACCTGCAGACGATTTGACCGACCCTGCCCCTGCCACAACATTTGCACATTTGGATGCTACTACCGTACTTTCCAGAGGATTAGCTTCCAAGGGTATTTATCCAGCAGTAGATCCTTTAGATTCAACCTCGACTATGTTACAGCCTCGGATCGTTGGCAACGAACATTATGAAACTGCGCAAAGAGTTAAGGAAACTTTACAACGTTACAAAGAACTTCAGGACATTATCGCAATTCTTGGCTTGGATGAATTATCGGAAGAGGATCGTTTAACTGTAGCAAGAGCAAGAAAAATTGAGCGTTTCTTATCACAACCGTTCTTTGTGGCAGAAGTTTTTACTGGTTCTCCAGGAAAGTATGTTGCTCTTGCGGAAACTATTAGGGGATTTCAACTAATCCTTTCCGGAGAATTAGACGGCCTACCTGAACAGGCTTTTTATTTGGTGGGTAACATCGATGAAGCTAGCACGAAAGCTATAACCTTAGAAGAGGAGAACAAATCGAAGAAATGAAATTAAATCTTTATGTACTGACTCCTAAGCGAATTATTTGGGATTGTGAAGTGAAAGAAATCATTTTATCCACTAATAGTGGCCAAATTGGCGTATTACCAAACCACGCCCCCATTAACACAGCAGTAGATATGGGTCCTTTGAGAATACGCCTCCTCAACGACCAATGGTTAACAGCGATTCTGTGGAGCGGTTTTGCGAGAATAGTTAATAATGAGATCATCATTTTAGGAAATGATGCGGAACTGGGTAGTGATATTGATCCGGAAGAAGCTCAAAAGGCACTTGAAATAGCCGAAGCTAACTTGAGTAAAGCTGAGGGTACGAAAGATTTGGTTGAAGCGAAGCTCGCTCTCAGACGAGCTAGGATACGAATCGAGGCTGTCAATTGGATTCCCCCATCCAATTGAAGACAATCCAGTGGTTTATAGTTGATACAAAGAAAAAGGGAAGAGGGGTAGAAAAAGTTATTAGATAGCGAAGCGAAGTAAGTCCAATGCTATCTAGTAATTTTTCTACCTACTTACCTACTATTGGATTTGAACCAATGACTCCCGCCGTATGAAAGCAATACTCTAACCACTGAGTTAAGTAGGCAATTTATCACCACAAAGGAAGACCCATTACTTCGATCGATTATATATTGAATCCCTTTTCTAAGCAATACCGCTCTGTTATTGGTCTGTTATATACTAAATACTAAACTAAATACTAAACAGATACAGATCAAAGGGGTATCCTCTGGCATTAGAAAATATTCATCTTGACAAGAAATTATCTATATGTTAAGATATCTCTGATAAGGGCTATAGCTCAGTTCGGTAGAGCAACTCGTTTACACGTGCGCCAATGCTTTTCAAAGGAGCTTATTATGCAATGAACATAATCGATCTTATTGCAAAATCAATGTCTTACTTCATAGATTCGAGAGAATAGGAGAACAGTAGCCTGACAAACAGTCGGTTCAGTCCGATTCAGGTGCCAATTCAGGTGCCTAATCAAATAGAACCCTTATGGATTTGCTAGTTGATAAGGTAAATATCCAGCCCACTAAATGCTAGGCGTAATGAGGATAAGGGCCTCCAAAAAACTTCTTTTCGTTCTATGAACTTTAAGGTGTATGAAGTCTCATAGTTAACTCTTGCAGTGGAACGATAGAGACTCCATTTCACTTAGGTTGATTTAATTTAGACCGGAGGCAGACCTAAGTCAAGGTAATCCTCCTTTGAAACACTTTGGTATTGCTCCTAGATAGATCATAATACAAAAAATCAATCAGAGCACAGGGAGCCATCTCATTATCTTTCCGTAAAGAAAAACTATGGTGGACTAACTGATCTTTAAATCAGTTTATGAAAGAGCCCAATGCAAAAAAATGCATGTTGGGTCTTTGAAACAGTTCAAATCATTTCGATAATAATCCGTTTGATCTGTTTTACCGAGAAGGTCTACGGTTCGAATCCGTATAGCCCTAATATGCCCTTTTTTAGATTTTAGGATCTCTATCCTATGTTTTCTTTAGTTTAGTATAGTTTTCATTTTCTCATTAGTATTTGTTTATAGACTGGATAGGCGCCTGCGACATAGAATAGAGATAAAAGCATTACCAAAGGCTCATTCATCGAAAATCAAAATCATACAGACAGGAAAAGAAAAACGAATTTCTATCAAATCAATAGAAGAAAGGATCCTTTCCCTGATTTGAATCCCGTCCTCCTTCAAATAGGATATCTCTAGACTTCCCTATAATAACTGCAATGATTTTATCCATTTTGCGAATTCCTACTTTGTTTTAAGTATATTTATTACTTTGTTTATAGATACATTATGTAAATTGATCAACTTTAAATAGAAAAAATAAAGTAAAGAGTAAATAAGAAAACAGAATATTCTGTCTCATAGTTCTGAAATAGAGTTCTTTATTTTTATTTTATAGTATTACTTCTCATTAATTATACTGCATAGATTAGTCCTACTATCTTAATTAGGTTCTAATTTAGTAGTATTCTCATTTTTATTTAATAGTCTCTTATTATTTTATTATTAAATATTAAATAAAGGATAGAGCTATTCTTTTTTCTAGAGATTCTAGAGAAAGCGAGACAAAGTGAAACGAGAAAGTTTTCTTTATATAAGAATTAGATCTACATACACCATATCTAAATAGAATGGAAATCCAAAAGAAAGGGAGTTGGGATTCCATTGGATGAATCTTTAAAGAAGATGCAGCACAGAGGAAACAAAGGCTAAACTTAAACTAAGCGCTTTTGTTTGAACAAAAAAGATTCTTGTTTCACCGAGGAAAAGAGAGAAGTTCTGGATAAATTGACAATGCTGAATTGAATTGACTAATTTAAGTTCCGCCTATTCCACATTAATGGGAGTACATTATGTTTCTGCTTCACGAATATGATATTTTTTGGACATTTCTAATAATAGCAAGCCTTATTCCTATTTTGGCATTTTCGATTTCAGGACTTTTAGCCCCGGTTAGTGAAGGACCAGAGAAGCTTTCTAGTTATGAATCGGGTATAGAACCCATGGGAGGGGCTTGGGTACAATTCCGAATACGCTATTATATGTTTGCGCTCGTTTTTGTTGTTTTTGATGTGGAAACCGTCTTTCTATACCCTTGGGCAATGAGTTTCGACGTATTGGGTGTATCCGTTTTTATCGAAGCTTTGATTTTCGTGCTTATCTTAGTTGTTGGTTTAGTTTATGCATGGCGAAAAGGAGCCTTGGAATGGTCTTAACTGAATATTTAGACAAAAAAAAAGAAGGAAAAGATTCTATTGAGACAGTTATGAATTTGATTGAGTTTCCCTTACTTGACCAAACAAGTTCCAATTCTGTTATTTCAACTACACCAAATGATCTTTCGAATTGGTCAAGACTCTCCAGTTTATGGCCCCTTCTATACGGTACCAGTTGTTGTTTCATTGAATTTGCTTCATTAATAGGCTCACGATTCGACTTTGATCGTTATGGATTGGTACCAAGATCAAGTCCTAGGCAAGCAGACCTAATTTTAACAGCCGGTACGGTAACAATGAAAATGGCTCCCTCTTTAGTGAGATTATACGAGCAAATGCCTGAACCAAAATACGTCATTGCTATGGGAGCCTGTACTATTACAGGGGGAATGTTCAGTACGGATTCCTATAGTACTGTTCGGGGAGTTGATAAGTTAATTCCTGTGGATGTCTACTTGCCGGGCTGCCCACCTAAACCGGAGGCAGTTATAGATGCCCTAACAAAACTTCGTAAGAAGATATCGCGAGAAATAGTTGAGGATCAAACTCTATCTCAAAATAAAAATAGATGTTTTACTACCAGTCACAAGCTTTATGTTAGGCGCAGTACTCATACAGGAACTTATGAGCAAGAATTGCTCTATCAATCACCATCTACATTAGATATATCTTCTGAAACTTTTTTCAAATCCAAAAGTTCAGTACCTTCCTACAAATTAGTGAATTAGGAGAGGGGCTCTTTTGTGTAGAAAAATAAAAAGCAGGGCAATCTTTCAAACTTGCATCCGAAATGTGAAATATTTATACAAAGAGGGAGAGATGAAGACAATGCAGCAGGGTTGGTTATCTAATTGGCTAGTCAAACATGAGGTGGTTCATAGATCTTTGGGCTTTGATCACCGAGGAATAGAGACTTTACAAATAAAAGCAGGGGATTGGGATTCCATTGCTGTCATTTTATATGTATATGGTTACAATTATTTACGCTCCCAATGTGCTTATGATGTAGCACCCGGTGGATCTTTAGCTAGCGTGTATCATCTTACGAGAATACAATATGGTATAGATAATCCAGAAGAAGTCTGCATAAAAGTCTTTGCCCAAAAGGATAATCCTAGAATTCCGTCTGTCTTCTGGATTTGGAGAAGTGCCGATTTTCAAGAACGCGAATCTTATGATATGGTGGGAATCTCTTATGATAATCATCCGCGCCTTAAACGTATCCTAATGCCTGAAAGTTGGATAGGCTGGCCCTTACGTAAGGATTATATAACCCCCAATTTTTATGAAATACAAGATGCTCATTGAATGATAAGAAATTCATGCTCACTTATACAACACAACTCCAGATTTTATTCAAGTCAAGGAATATTTTTAGGTTCTTTTCCTAGATGAAACGGAATACCTATTTATAATTAATTCCTAATTATACAAAAGCATTCCAGATAGACTGAGCAAAAAAAGGGTTTCATTTGGATTCCCCTATTTTGAAAATCGCATATTAATTTCCTTCATATGAACAGAAAAATAGGATGACTCAAAGAAGTTCTCTACCAGGAACTTTGTACCGCGCACATTACTTAGCACAACTAGGAAAATAAGATAAGATAAAGATAAGCAAGACTAAAAAAATATTCGTCGGAATAGCGGAATACAAAATTAAGAAACGCAAAAAAATAAAGGGGAATCTCACCCCCTTCTTTATCATAAAGAAAAGATATATTTTAAAACTTCTTTAAAAAGAAAAAGAAGTGCCTCTATATTTATATTATAGATTTATCCACTTAGATGAATAAATATTATTAATGAATATGTATCACAATCCATCTCGAGGTATTTGGATCAATACCTATTCGGTGGATCTTTTTTTTTTTTTTCTCTGCCAGGAACCAGATTTGAACTGGTGACACGAGGATTTTCAGTCCTCTGCTCTACCAACTGAGCTATCCTGACCTTTTCTTGTGCATCATCCTAGTAGAGTATTTGTATCTATGTCAATTAAAAGGACTAAAAATTAATTAAAGTATTTCAAATTTTAAATTTGAAAATGGGGGGGGTAGTCCTATGCATTGTGCATGGTTTACTTAAATAAAACTTAAAAATAGAGTGAATAACCAAGATTTCTTGCCGATACTCTAATAAAAAAGAAATCTATTCAATGAATAGGATAAGATCCATTGAGTTCTCTTCGCATTCCTTTGTGAAAGAGTAGAATGAGAAAGCTAATGAATCTTAAACCCATTGCATTGATAAAAAGAAAAAAAAGTGCATTGATAAAAAGAAAAAAAAAAAGAGGATAAATAATAATAATATAGTATAGTTAGGGAATAAAAGAGGATTTGGGGATAGAGGGACTTGAACCCTCACAACTTATAAAGTCGACGGATTTTCCTTTTACTAGAAATTTCATTGTTGTCAGTATTGACATGTAGAATGGGACTCTCTCTTTGTCCTCGTCCGATTAATCCACTTTTTTAAAGATCTCGAAAACTTTGAATTTTAATTGAAGAATTTGATTATTCAATATTCGATTGGAGTGGATTCACAATAATGAAAAAAAAAAATTATGATATGAGTTTTTTATTTCATAATCATTATCATTTCTAATTTCATTTTTAAAAAAGATAAAGAACCTATATTATAATTAGAATATAATATGAGTTCTGTGATTAATCGTTTGCTATGTCAGTATCTATACGTGTTTATTAAATGTATAAGGTATAAAACCCCTCTTTCTCTAATTTAGAACTAGAAGGAATTCCACTAACAACACAACGTAATTAACTCGATTCGTTAGAACAGCTTCCATTGAGTCTCTGCACCTATCCTTTTCCTTTGTATTCTAGTTCGAGAACCCCTTGTTTTCTCAAAACACGGATTTGGCTCAGGATTGCCCTTTTTTAATTCCAGGGTTTCTCTGAATTTGGAAGTTACCACTTAGCAGGTTTCCATACCAAGGCTCAATACAATCAAGTCCGTAGCGTCTACCGATTTCGCCATATCCCCATTTCCCTCTTCTTTGAGACCAGGATTCCTTGTGTAATTTCATCCATCTCTTAGTTTTTTTTTTGAATCATTGAGTTCATCACTCAACGTAGTCTAGCAGTTCAGTTCGACTCTATTTGAGAGACCTCGCTTGCTTATTGCAATTCAGAATTGAATTGATTCTATCCTTGATGTATTTGCAATTCAATCCGAATCAATATATCCAAAAGTTTTTATCTCCCCCACCTCCCGTCTTACTTTTTTATAGTATTCAAAATTATACTATAACGCTTGATATTTATTCTTTTTTTCTAATCAGAATTAGCAATTTTATTTACTCTGACTCTATGTTCCCCTTAGTGAAATATTAATCCTCAAATTATTAACAAATAATAAAGTCTATAATGATCGAATGAAAATACCAATAAATTCTATAATTTTATTTTTTAATATCCTATAGTTAAGCATATCAAGCTAACTTTATCTTTAAGAAGTTTTAGTATTTTTTTTTTTTTATAAGTATAACTTCAAATTTAGAACTAGTTAATAGCTAAGATTAATAACTAATATCTGAGATTTTACGGATTTCCTATACTATACCTATTTCTATTTGTTACACTATTTCCGTTATGTAAGCCCACTTAGCTCAGAGGTTAGAGCATCGCATTTGTAATGCGAGGGTCATCGGTTCAAATCCGATAGTCGGCTTTTTTTTCTCTATCGATGTTCTACGAACAAGAATCTCTTTTTTTCCGAATTAAATGGAGAATCCAGGATCTTTTATGTTTTTTACCTTACAATTTTGCTAGATACAAAACAATAAAATAAATAATATATATACAAAAAAAAAAGATTTTGATGAAATTCCATTTTTTGGGGTACTTTAGTTGATTTTACTCTGTTTATCCTGTAGTTTAATTCAGTTTTAATTTCGATGTATTCTGTAATGTAAATACAATGAAATTAATTGTGTAAAATGAAATTTCAATAAAATAAAAAAAGGAGTCTTCATGTCCCGTTATCGAGGACCTCGTTTAAAAAAAATACGCCGTCTGGGAGCTTTACCAGGACTCACTAGAAAAACACCTAAATCCGGAAGTAATCTTAAAAAAAAATTCAATTCTGGGAAAAAGGAGCAATATCGTATTCGTCTTCAAGAAAAACAGAAATTGCGTTTTCATTATGGTCTGACAGAACGACAATTACTTAGATATGTACATATCGCTGGAAAAGCAAAAAGGTCAACAGGCCAGGTTTTACTACAATTACTTGAAATGCGTTTGGATAATATCCTTTTTCGATTGGGTATGGCTTCAACCATTCCTGGGGCCCGCCAATTAGTCAACCATAGACATATTTTAGTTAATGGTCGTATAGTCAATATACCAAGTTTTCGTTGCAAACCCCGAGATATTATTACTACGAAAGATAACCAAAGATCAAAAGGTCTGGTTCAAAATTATATTGCTTCATCGGACCCGGGGAAATTGCCAAAGCATTTGGCGATTGACACGTTGGAATATAAAGGACTAGTAAATAAAATCCTAGATAGGAAGTGGGTCGGTCTCAAAATAAATGAGTTGTTAGTTGTAGAATATTACTCTCGTCAGACTTGAACTTAACGAAAAAAGGAAAGGTTCATAGAATTTTCTTCCCCTTCCCCTTTCCCCGAACTAAATCGCCCTAAGACCATTACCATTAATTTGTATTTTCCCATCAACTAGCTAAAATTGATTAACCCTAGGATTAGGATCCTTTTTTCTTTTTTCCTCTATGTGTATTTTACATACCACAGTAATTTGCTATAGAGAATTTCTAATTTCTATTAAATCAAAATAAGATAATATAAGATATTATATTATTGCTGGAAAAAATTGTTATTTGATTTGATACATTGTGATCCTTAACGTTGATGAATTAAGAAAAACGGAAAGAGAGGGATTCGAACCCTCGGTAAACAAAAGTCTACATAGCAGTTCCAATGCTACGCCTTGAACCGCTCGGCCATCTCTCCTACATAACTTATTATGGAAAATAAACTGAGTGAATAGCGAGTTTTCTTATTCCTGCAGTACAGGTACAACCGCAACCACTCGGGGGTTCCATAGTTCTATTGGAAAAATTCCTTTTGATCTAAGTGGAAGGATACAGGATTTTTTACTAGAAATTGCGCTCGCTATAAAATAAAAGTTTTAATTTGGGTTTTCCCGCAACTAAAGAAAAAGAAAATGGAAGAATTCTTCTTATTGCATAATAAAATAAAGAAACCTTAGAATTCCGTTTGCATAAGATACGCTACACCATACTATCGAAATCAAAAATAGGGTATGAGACAATTAATAACTTTGAAAACACGAAATAGTTGATAACATAAGTTGTTGTTCAGAAATAGGAAAGTGGAATGAAATCCAGTCTTAGTCAAATATTTCATATCTCTTCGTGTCCAAGCAGAAGGAAAAGGATACAATTTGAGCTGAGCGGAAAATCCATATCTCTCTTATCCATTTAAAGCATATGGATTTAGAGTAGAGCATATGGATCAATCTATTTATAATTATAAGAATCGAATGTGTTTGTTTTTATGTTATTTTGTGAAGGAATGAAAACAATTCTATATAGAATGGGTTGGGAATTATGCCTAGATCCCGTGGAAATGGAAATTTCATTGATAAGACCTCCTCAATTGTAGCCAATATTTTATTGCGAATAATTCCGACAACCTCAGGAGAAAAAAAGGCATTTACTTATTATAGAGATGGTGCGATTTGACTCTTTTTTTTGCTTTTTTTTAGCCCTACCTATACCTCAGTCTTACGAAAAAGAGAGGGGGGTTGGCATAGAGAGAACCAAATTTGTAAAGCAAACAAACCCACGCTTCGGGAAGGTGAGGCGAACTAACAATTCCTTCCGTCGTGTATCCTCGATTGATGCGGCTTCAGATACTTCAATTGTAGATTTGAGTATTGAGCGAAAGGTTACACCTACAGGATATGGTATGGTATGGATTACAGGCCAATCCTACTCTATTAGTATCCGTAGGCAGCATAGGGGAGAAAAGCACTACACCTAGAAATAGGAATCAACAAGAGAAAAACTTTGTTAGAAATTACCCCTTTCCTGATCGGTATCAGGGCTGGGAAGAATGGTTGGGATAACAAACAACCATCAGGTTTGTACTTTGGATACCCCTATAACCATCAAAGATCGTTGAAGTAGCTAATTCCTCTAAATAGGAGGCGTTGAGAACAAAGAAATTATTGGAGCTATCGTTTTCCTCTAGCATTAATAGAATTCATTGGTGTTAAGAAAAACCTCTTGTGGGAAGGTTGGCTAGAGATTTCTTGGAAAAATACCAGCCCCTTTCGGTTCATAATGAGACGGGACTAATTCTATTTTGATTCTATAGATTATTTCGCTTAGTACTATTATGTACAGAAGGGAGGAGCCGTATGAGATGAAAACCTCATGTACGGTTTTGGAACGGAGATTTTTTGAATAGAATGAACGACCGTAACGGATGTTGGCTCAATCCGAAGGAAATTATGCGGAAGCTTTGCAAAATTATTATGAAGCTACGCGACTAGAAATCGATCCCTATGATCGAAGTTATATACTCTATAACATAGGCCTTATACACACAAGCAATGGAGAGCATACAAAGGCTTTGGAATATTATTTCCGGGCACTAGAACGAAACCCCTTCTTACCGCAAGCTTTTAATAATATGGCCGTGATCTGTCATTACGTGCGACTATCTCCACTATAGAAAGAAAAAAAAAAAAGAGAGGATCAAATTTTCTAGTAAATACTAGAAAAAAAGGGCTTTCTACATAGGGATCGTAAAAACAACGATTTTTCCCTATCAGCTGTAGGAAGGAAGGACACTTC
>NW_028259461.1:5379319-5396819 GCF_056163025.1 Triticum urartu | reverse complement strand
AAGGGCCTTTACTTTCCCCCTGAGGGTAGGAAAATCATGATCGGGATAGCGGACGTAAAGCTATTGAACTTAGGTATGCTCTTTCCTTTTGTCGAAGTGGAATCGTAGAACAGAATGTGATACGATGAGATAGAATGCAATAGAAATAGAAACAAGGATAGCGAACGGGTTACCTACTCCTAAGGGTCAAAGCAAGCCCTTTAATTCAATTCTTTATTCTTACATTAAAATTCTTACATTAAAGAATGAATAAAATCTCCCCAAGTAGGATTCGAACCTACGACCAGTCAGTTAACAGCCGACCGCTCTACCACTGAGCTACTGAGGAACAAGGGGGGATTCGACCTCCTAGAGTTCAACTCCCGCTCTCAACCCATGAACAATATGAGTCCGAAGCTTCTTTCGTAACTCCCATAATTTCTTCGTAGTGGCTCCGTTCCATGCCTCATTTCATAGGGAAGCCCAAAGTGGCTCTATTTCATTCTATTTCACTTCCTAGCACTTCCTATCATTTAATATCCATCCCTTTGGTCTTATTGACATAAGAGATGTCATTTATAGTCTATCTCTTTCTATATATGGAAAGTCAAGAAATTCTCATCGAAACATCGAGAAATTGTGCATATAGAAAACTCTAAAGAAAGAAAAAAAGGAGACCCATGCCATGATTTTCAAATCTTTTCTATTTAGTAGTCTAAGTTTCTCGATGAGGATAATTAATTCGGTCGTTGTGGTCGGACTCTATTATGGATTTCTGACTACATTCTCCATAGGTCCCTCTTAGATCTTCTTTCTCCAATCTTGGATTAGGGAAGAAGGAGATATTCGCGACTACTGGCGATTTCATTATGGGGCAGCTCATGATCTTCATATCGATCTATTATCCACCTCTGTATCTATTCTTTCTTAGCTAAACAGGTGGAAGATCTATCCAATTTGGTTATATTATATCATGGACTCGAAAAACGGATCTGAATTTGACTGAAATGCACGATCTTCACAGGTATCACTTTTCACGATACCTAAAAGGTGGAATAGCGATTTTCGAACCATTTCCTATAAGAGAATGGTTTCCATTACTTTGAGAAATGGATTCTTATATCAAACTATAGCTATTGCATTAAAGAAGAAAAGAAACTAATAGAAGTCGAAGACGCGGAATGATAGTGAATAGAGAGAAAGATTCTTCTGATTTTCTTGTTTCTATCTACTAGACGCCGTAGAGAATTGAGAATTTTCATGTCTTTCAATTCTCGTACTCGTAATTGGAAAGTTATGGAAGGAGACCCATCATTTTGCAATGAAAACAACATATAAAACTCTGGACAATTTCGAAATCAGGCCAAGCGTCTTAATACATATGCAAAAAAATTCATTATTGGCCCACCATTGATTAGAAGATTTAGCTTGTATGAATCGCTATTGGTTTGATACGAATAATGACAATCGTTTCAGTATGTTAAGGATACAGATGTATCCACAATTCATTTAGAGTTACTTAATAGTCTATTTCTTATACCATATCTCTATCCCGTGAAATTCTCGAGCCAAAAGATGGATGCATATGCTGTGTTTCATTTTGCTAAATGATATCAATTAAATGGTGTATCAATTCCATAAATTGCATATAGCAATAAATAAATCAGCAAAATTCTTTCTAATATTTTAGATAGAAGAAACATTTCTTCTATCTAAAATATTAGAAAGAATGTACCCTTCTATCCAAATCCAATTTGCATCGATAAAATAAATCCAAATTCCAGTAGTAGATGAATAATTGCAAATTTGTGTGTGTACGAGATTAGAATAACTTCAAAATAACTGACATAATTTTGTATTTTTCCTGATCAGAAAAATACATGAAAAAGAAAGGAGGTAGAAAAATTTTGGATTTATGGTTAAAGAAGAAAAAGAAGAAAACAGGGGTTCTGTTGAATTTCAAGTATTCAGTTTCACCAATAAGATACGGAGACTTGCTTCACATTTGGAATTACACAAAAAAGATTTTTCATCGGAAAGAGGTCTACGAAGACTTTTGGGAAAACGTCGACGTTTGCTGGCTTATTTGGCAAAGAAAAATAGAGTACGTTATAAGAAATTAATCGGTCAGTTGAATATTCGGGAGCAGTAATTTAATCGTTCAAATTTTTTTCTTGTTTTATTATTTTTTTAGTAGTCTTATAGTAGTCTTAGATTTTTCATTTTGATGAGCCTCGCTTTGAGGAATTCATGGAATAATCCATTTTCATGGAATAATGAATTAAGGAAGAAAGGATATGAGTCTACCGCTTACAAGAAAAGATCTCATGATAGTCAATATGGGCCCTCAACACCCATCAATGCATGGTGTTCTTCGACTGATCGTTACTCTCGATGGTGAGGATGTTATTGATTGTGAACCCATATTAGGGTATTTACACAGAGGAATGGAAAAAATCGCGGAAAACCGAACTATTATACAATACTTACCTTATGTAACAAGGATATAGAGAGATTGTAGAAAGGGGATAGGATAGTTATTTTTGCAAGAGACTTGTTGTAAATTCCTTAACTTAAGAAAGAAAAAAGAATAAAAACACAGATACATAACATAAAAAAAAGAATAAATAAGACGAGATTCGACCTCCCCCTACATATTTAATTTCCTCTCCTATACAAAAACTAGCAAGACCCACTCCATTGGTAATTCCATCAATAACACCCTTATCAAAAAACTCCGTGAGTTCGGTTAACCCTCTTATACCGAGGGTAAAGACCCTAGTATAGAAAATATCTATATAACCACGATTATATGACCAACTGTATATATTTTTTTTTACTTGATCTAAAAATTCTTTTTTAGGATTTCCTTTGTAAAAAGAGTTTATTAAATCCAAATTCTGAAAAAAAGAATAAGCGGATCCATAGAAGATATATGCTATGAATAAACCAAAGATAGCTAGACTTACAGAAGAAATTGCATTAGTAATAAATTCATATGAATTTACAAAAGAATTAGAACTTTCCTGGGTAAAGTTTATTGAGGGAGTTAACCACTTTGATAATATGGTTAACTCTGCTATTCCATTACCAATTCCTCCATTATCAAAAGAGATTCCTATGAATCCAAGTAGTAATATAAGAAGAGGAAATAACATAGTATTTCCCGTTTCATGCGGATAGGCAAAAGTTTTTTTAGCCCAAAAGACGTAGTAAAGGATCCTATCCTATTTCTTGTATTACCTTGAATTTTTGGTATATTTTGTGAAAAAAAAGAAACTCCACTCTTCGTTGTTGATAAAACGAAATCCCTATTCACTCCTTTGGGTATCCTTTTTCCCCATAAGGATATTGAATACAAGGAACTCTCTTTAGTGCTACTGTAATTTTGAAAATGAACACGCAAATACCCATCAAATGTAAGTAAATATATCCGAAACATATAAAAGGCAGTTAATCCTGCAGTAAAGGAGGCTATTATTCCAAAAAAGGGCGAATACAACCAACTATTACTAAGGATTTCATCTTTGGACCAGAAGCAAGCAAGAGGTGGAATACACAAAGAGAAAGTGTACCCCATAAAAAAGTAGTTCTTGTGATTGGAATGTATTTTCTTAAACCGCCCATAAGAACCATATTTTGACTTTTATCTGGTGAATATCCACAAGAGGTTCCATTGAATGAATAACGGATCCGGATCCCAAGAACAATAAAGCTTTTGAATAAGCATGAGTGATCAAATGGAATAAAGCAGCTGATAAGAACCTATACTAGAGCTAACATCATATAACCCAATTGAGACATTGTAGAATAGGCTAAGCTTCTTTTAATATCTCTCTGAGCAAGAGCTAAAGTAGCTCCTAAGAATAGTGTTATTGTACCTACTAAAGAATAAAACTCATTATCAAAGGTAAAGATATGAAAAGAGGAAGAAGTCGAGCTAGAAGAAAAATTCCCGCAGCAACCATAGTTGCTGCGTGTATAAGAGCCGAAATAGGAGTGGGCCCTTCCATAGCATCGGGTAACCATACGTGAAGAGGGAATTGTGCGGATTTCGCAACTGCACCAAGGAATAATAAAAAAGCACACAAAGTAGTAGTAAAGAGTTAATTCCATTATTAGGAATCCAGTTATTAGCTATTTTGAACAAATCCCTAAACTCTAAACTACCTGTTATCCAAAAAAAAACCTAAAATTCTAATATAGACCAAAATCCCCTACACGATTAGTTACAAAAGCTTTTGACAAGCACTCGCTGCGATTGGTCGTGTAAACCAAAAGCCTATCAATAAATAAGAACACATTCCCACGAGTTCCCAAAAAAAATAAATTTGTATCAAATTGGAGCTAGTAACCAATCCCAACATGGAAGTATTGAAAAAACTTATATAAACAAAAAATCTCAAATATCCTTCATCGTGAGACATATAACCATCACTATAAATAAGAACCAGGATTCCTACAGTAGTAATTAGTATTAACATAATAGAAGTAAGGTGGGTCAATCAAGTATCCAAATTCTAAAGAAAAATCATTATTGACGGTCCAAGACCATAGATATTGATAGATCGAACTTCCATTTATTTGTTGAATAGACAGTTGAACTGAGAATACCATAGCTATACTTAAGAGTAAAACACTAGGAAAAGCCCATATGCGACGAAGATTTTTTGTTGCTGTCGGAATAGAATAAGGCCAAATCCATTGACATAATAACTGGAAGTGGAGAAGAGGGATTACCCATGCATATTGATATGTATGTTCCATAAGAAAAGAAATTGCAATTTTTACTTCAATTTTTACTTCAATTTTTCTATAAAATTGTTTCCGATTCACCAAACCAATTCTTATCTCTTCTGAAAGAATAAATAAAAAGAATAAGAAAAAATACTGAAATTCTTAATTTTTCCAAAATTTATCTCATTGAATAATTAAAAATTAAGAATGGGTTTAGTTGGTTAAATTAAAAAAAGTTAATAAAATAACTAGGTAACGAAGTTATTTTATTAACTAAATAAAGATATTTATAAAAATAAAAAAAAAAAAGTGGAATCATTTTACTTTCTATTCATAATTCATTTTATATTTCTTTAAAACAAGAGAAACAGCTCTCTTGTTCCATAATTAACTGATTGAGTGAATTCCAATGAAAACCTATGTTTATAAGAAATTATCGAATAGTCCTACTTCATATAGAACTAAAATTCTAATGACTATAAATTACCTAAGTTTTAGAATGTCTTGTTTAAGAGACTCAGTATTTTTTGTTTTGATTGGAATTCTTTCCTTTATGGAATACCATTCTGAACTTAATTAACTATTTCATTTTCCCTTCTTTTTATCCCCCCGTCTTATCTTATATGGGGGATAGGCTTCCATACCATATATCTATATATGAGTATACTTGATATATAAATAGATATAAATAGATTTAAATGAGAAACCCTTCTATATATTCTATATTATTAAAAAAAAAGTATAAAATATATAAAGAAAAAATGTTAAAAAATTCTTGTTGTCTTATCCGCATTAGACAAAATGAAGTAAAAAATAATTCAAAATTTAAGTATCTTTCAGTATCTAAGTATAAATACTAATAAAAAGAAGAAAGAAGGATTGATTTGCAGCAATAGATGTCTTTTCACATACACTAGAAAAAGTAATTTCCTTTTTGAATGGCAGTTCCAAAAAAACGTACTTCAATGTCAAAAAAGCGTATTCGTAAAAATATTTGGAAGAAAAAGACTTATTTTTCCATAGTACAATCTTATTCTTTAGTAAAATCAAGATCATTTTCGAGCGGTAATGAGCATCCAAAACCAAAGGGTTTTTCTGGGCAACAAACAAATAATAAGATTTGGAATAATATGAATTGACTTATCAAAAAAGAATTCCAATTATTTAATAATTTGGATTCTTCTTTGAATGTACTTTTATGTGTCGAATTACTCGGTACAATATCTTAGAACAAAAAACCCCTCTTATCTTATATATACAAGAAAAAAAAAGTTTTGTTTGGTATACTGTGGGCTAAGTATTCTTTTCCTATCAATGAACTTTTCATAATTTTCCTAATAGAAAATAGAATCCTCATATTCTATTAGGAAAATTATGAAAAGTGGAGTATTCTTACAATAGGACTTACAACTTCCACCTATCTTCTCCAAAATCATAAGGTTAGTAAATCTTATTAATAAGAGCATAAAGACTTTCATTCTAGAAATTTTTAAAAAATCCAAAAAGCCTTTTCTATTTATCCATTTTATTTTAATTTCATCATTAAATAGAAACCCTTTTGGATTTTTTTCATTGTATTGAAAGAATTTTCAAAATGTAAAGGGGAAATTAATTAGAAAAAATTAGTTCTATAATTGCAAGTTAGAAAAAAGAAGTTCCAACTCTTTCAAGCAGTGTTTGTGTTTCTATTGGGCAAAGCAAGAGTTTATTGTAAAAAAAAAAAATGGAAACGATACTACCAAACGAAGTCTATTTTAATGAAAACTCTAATGTTCCTAAATTTTATGGACTTTCCCAATATCGACGATTCCCAAGATAATAGCTATTATTCTTTTAAGTTACCTATTATTTGAAGTTAGCCGCCATGGTGAAATTGGTAGACACGCTGCTCTTAGGAAGCAGTGCTCAAGCATCTCGGTTCGAATCCGAGTGGCGGCATTCTTGAAAAAGAATACAATAGATTAGAAATCAATTCGAAATTTACAATTTTGTAATGGGACCTTCCCCTTATGCTATTTGCAACTTTAGAACATATACTAACTCATATCTCTTTCTCAACGATTTCAATTGTGATTACGATTCATTTTATAACCTTATTAGTTCGTGAACTTGGAGGATTACGCGATTCGTCAGAAAAAGGAATGATAGTTACTTTTTTCTCTATAACAGGATTCTTAGTTTCTCGTTGGGCTTCCTCGGGACATTTTCCATTAAGTAATTTATATGAGTCATTGATCTTCCTTTCATGGGCCCTGTATATTCTTCATACCATTCCTAAAATACAGAACTCTAAAAATGATTTAAGCACAATAACTACGCCAAGTACTATTTTAACGCAAGGCTTTGCCACATCGGGTCTTTTAACTGAAATGCATCAATCCACGATACTAGTACCTGCTCTACAATCTCAGTGGTTAATGATGCATGTCAGTATGATGTTATTAAGCTATGCAACTCTTTTGTGCGGATCCTTATTATCTGCCGCTATTCTAATCATTAGATTTCGAAATAATTTCCATTTCTTTTCTAAAAAGAAAAAAAATGTTTTAAATAAAACATTTTTCTTTAGTGATATTAAATATTTTTATGCAAAAAGAAGTGCTTTAAAAAGAACCTCTGTCCCTTCATTTCCAAATTATTACAAATATCAATTAACGGAGCGTTTGGATTCTTGGAGTTATCGTGTCATTAGCCTAGGATTTACCCTTTTAACCGTAGGTATTCTTTGTGGAGCAGTATGGGCTAATGAGGCCTGGGGATCCTATTGGAATTGGGATCCTAAGGAAACTTGGGCATTTATTACTTGGACCATATTCGCAATTTATTTACATAGTAGAACAAATCCAAATTGGAAGGGTACGAATTCTGCACTTATAGCTTTGATAGGATTTCTTATAATTTGGATTTGTTATTTTGGTATAAATCTATTAGGAATAGGCTTACATAGTTATGGTTCGTTTACATTAACACCTAAATGATTACATAAAATAAAACCTTCATGAAATGAAGGTTTTTACTTTTATGTTTTATTTGAGAACCCCTTGAACGCCTTATCAAAGGGTTCTCAAAAATTCGAGATAGATCTAATTATACTTTTTTACTTATTTCTGCATTATATACTTTTTTACTTATTTCTGCATTAATAGAGCAGACGAGTAAAAAAAAGCAAACCTATTTAGGATAATAATTGGATAAGAGAGCCTCTACCCTGTCAACGGATAGGGAGAGAACAAAATCTGGATAAATACCAATTCCTATTACTGGTAAAAAGATACAGATTAAAATAAAGAGTTCTCGTGGTCCAGAATCCACAAAATTTGCGTTTGGAACATTAAATAGCTTGTATCCATAGAACATCTGGCGTAACATAGATAATAAATAAATAGGAGTTAATATCATTCCAATTGCCATTACAAAAGTAATTAGTGTTTTTGGCATTAACAGAAATTTTGGACTAGTAATTAGTCCAAAAAATACTACTAATTCTGCGACAAAACCACTCATTCCTGGTAAGGCAAGAGAAGCCATTGAAAAGCTACTAAACATGGTAAATATTTTAGGCATTGGGATAGATATTCCCCCCAGTTCTTCGAGATAAACAAGACGCATTCTATCAGAAGCGGTTCCTGCCAAGAAAAAAAGTGTAGCACCAATAAATCCATGGGATAATATTTGTAAAATAGCTCCATTGAGTCCAATGTTGGTTATGGAACCAATTTCCTATAATTATGAAACCCATGTGAGATACAGAGGAATAAGCTATTCTTTTTTTGAAATTTCGTTGACCAAGAGAAGTTGAAGCTGCATAGATTATTTGGATCGCTCCTATTATTACTAACCAGGGCGAAAATAGATAATGAGCATGAGGTAACAATTCCATGTTGATCCGAATCAATCCATATGCTCCCATCTTTAATAATATTCCCGCTAAAAGCATACATGTACTATAATGTGCTTCCCCATGGGTATCTGGTAACCACGTATGTAGGGGTATAATCGGCAATTTGACAGCATAAGCAATAAGGAAGCCAAAATATAAAAGTATTTCCAAGGTTGCAGGGTATGATTGATTAATTAATCTTTCCAAATCTAATCCTGGTTCGTTGGAACCATATAAGCCCATACCCAGAACTCCGATTAAGAAAAAAATGGAACCGCCTGCAGTATACAAAATAAACTTTGTAGCTGAATATAGACGCCTCTTCCCCCCCCACATGGATAAAAGTAAGTAAACAGGAATTAATTCTAACTCCCACATGATAAAAAAAAGTAAAAGGTCTCGCGAAGAAAATAATCCTATTTGACCACTATACATTGCGAGCATCAGGAAATAGAATAATCGCGAATTCCGTGTAATTGGCCAAGCTGCTAAAGTAGCTAAAGTAGTGATAAATCCTGTCAATAAAATAGATCCTAATGAAAGTCCATCGATTCCCAATCTCCAGTGGAAATCGAAGACATCTATCCATTTATAATCCTCCTTTAATTGGATTAAGGGATCCTCCAGTTGGAAATGATAACAGAACGCATAAGTCATTAGAAGGAATTCTAATAAACAAATAGATATAGTATACCACCTAACGACTTTGTTTCCCTTATGAGGTAAAAAGAAAATTAATGAACCTGCAAATATCGGCAAAACAACAAGTATTGTTAACCAAGGAAAATAACTCATGATAAAGTGATAAAGACAAGATACGTTTTGACCAGAAAAGCCCGTGCTCGATTATTTCGAGCACAGGCTTCTTCGGTAAAGAGGAATCAGACGATTCGAGTGAAGTTTTTTGTAACGTATCAATAAGATAGAGCCATGCTACGTGTTGTTTCAGGCCCTAAATAAACGCGGACACTTAAAAAATCTGTCGGGCAGGCAGATTCACATCTCTTACAACCCACACAATCTTCGGTTCTCGGCGCGGAAGCAATTTGCTTGGCTTTACATCCATCCCAGGGTATCATTTCTAATACATCTGTTGGACAAGCTCGTACACATTGAGTGCATCCTATACATGTATCGTAAATTTTTACGGAATGTGACATTGGATCTATAAATTTTTCTTTTCAACATAAAATTTTTCGATCTGGTAAAAATGAAATTAGTACTATAATGAGTCATATGTATTGTAGACACCAGACGAAGCAATGGTTTATCCAAACTTCAAAAAAAAAAATCTATTTTTTAATCTGTTTGTGAGAAAGCGTGAAGAGAGCCAAGAGACTTTAATTTTGGATTTCAACAATAAATAAGAAATAAGAAAGAATTTTACGAATTGTACAGACGAATTCGAATTAGCCAATAAATTGGCTATCGTCTTTTCAATATAAATTATTGCAATATTCAAATTGCAATATCAATGAATTACAAATACAAAAATTCATTTAAGTGAAAAAGAATACTATGCAATAATCTACTAAAAAAAATGGATATTCTCAAATAATACTAAGAAAATAGTATTGATTTCTATTTATTTTAATATGTGCGCCTTTGTTTAGAGGATTCTATGTCTAATTATTCAAAAGTCTAATTATTCAATAAATTAGATTGATTGATACGAGTGGATTTCCTATTACGATGGATGGAAGAAAGAATGGATAGTCCAATAGCGGCTTCAGCAGCTGCAAGGGCTATAACAAAAATTGCGAAAATATCTCCTTTTAATTGGCGACTATCAAATAGATCAGAAAATGTTACGAGATTTAGATTAATTGAATTCAGTATAAGTTCAAGACATATTAGAGCTCTAACCATGTTTCGGCTTGTGATCAATCCATAGATACCAATCGAAAATAAATAGACACTCAAAAAAAGTACATGCTCAAACATCATTAACTAACTCCTTATCAATCTCGATTCATTTCAATATGAGGGCAAGAATTGAACCGATTCAATTAATTACAATAGAACAATTACACAACAAAAGAAAAAAAAAAAAAAAAAAAAGGAGGTATTTGTTGGCAGTAGATGGATTTTACTAAATCAAAATTGTGATTCTTTAGTTATTTATTTTAGATTTGCAATTCTTATAATTTGTACTTTTTCTAAGTTTTCTTATTGCCGAGCCATAGTAATTGCACCTATTAAAGAAACTAGAAGAATTATGGAAATGAGTTCAAACGGAAGATAAAAATCGGTTGCTAAATGAATTCCAATTTGTTGAACATTATTTATGAGACCCTGTTCTACTATTTGGTTTGATCTTGTAGTCCAAAGAATTCCATACCACGACGTATCTGGGATAGTAGTCATTAGTGAAAAAACAATAGTTATACAAACGAGTGAAGTGAACCCATCTCCAATAGTAACCCATCTCCAATAGTCCAATAATTCTGTATCTTTAGACCATTCTGAGCCATTTACGAACACTTACAGCGAATATGATCAAGACATTTATGGCTCCCACATAAATAAGAAGTTGTGCGACAGCTACAAAGTAGGAATTAATAAAAAATAGAATAAGGATATACAAACAAGAACTAATCCCAGCGAAAAGGCAGAATAAATGGGGTTGGTAAGTAATACTACTCCTAGACCCCCTAGTAGAAGAACAAATCCCCCAAATAGCATAAGAATCTCATGTATTGGTCCAGGTAAATCCATTATGGATAAAAAGAAATTAATAGTATAAAATTTTTCATGAACTGACTAAAACTAAAGGATTCAAGGAAGGAAAAAAGGATTAGGGTATTTTTTTGTGTATAAACTTATAGTTATAAATTATATTATATCACGAAAATCTGAGTCTGATTTAAAATAAGAAATAATTTCCAATAAGCAGTAGTTTTTCGTTTTTCTTTATAGTTTAATTTTAAAGTTTAATAAAGAATTATTAGATTTTTTATAACCGAAAGACAAAATCAAAGTTTAGTAATCAGTAATCGTTCTTGAATTCGAAGATTTTTCTTTGTTTATTTTACTTTCAGACGAATTACCTAATTGTTTGAATTGTGTAATCTCCCATTATGGAGATTGGTAACCGACTTAAAGCAATTTGATTGTAATTCAATTCATGACGATCATAGGTAGAAAGTTCATATTCTTCAGTCATTGATAAACAGCTTGGTTGGACAGTACTCAACACAGATTGCCACAAAATATACAAACTCCGAAATCAATACTATAATTAAGCAATTGTTTTCTTTTAATATCCTTTTCAAATCTCCAATCCACAACGGGTAAATCTATCGGACATACGCGAACACATACTTCACAAGCAATACATTTATCAAATTCAAAGTGGATTCGCCCTCGGAAACGCTCTGGTGTAATTGATTTTTCATAAGGGTAGTGAATCGTTATAGGTAAACGATTTGTGTGGGATAAGGTAGTTATGAAACTTTGACCTATGTACCTTGTAGCACGTATTGTTTGTTGACCATAACTCATGAACCCAGTTACCATAGGGAACATATTCATTCTAAATATCTATGAAAAGAGATATCGTTTCTTCTCTTGTTTGAGAGAGCTTTTGTGTTGAAAATATTCTTACTATTATTGTATTATCTTATTTATAGTGAAACAAGTTGAGAAGAGGTTGTTAATAAGAGATTGCCCAGGGAAATAGGTAAAAGAAATTTCCATCCAAGATTTAATAACTGATCCATTCTCATCCTCGGTAAAGTCCATCTTATTGTGATAGAAAATGAAGAGAAATAAATAAGCTTTAGTTAATGTAATAAATATACCCATTGTCATTTCCAAAATCTCAACTGCTTTATTTCATTTGGAAAAAATCAAAAAAGGATATATAGGCGAATAGATAAATTCCACCCGCCCAAGTAGAGAACTGTTACAAATAAAGAAGAAACTAATAAATTTAGGTAAGAAACAAGATAAAATAAACCATATTTGATACCGGAATATTCAGTTTGGTAACCTGCTACTAATTCTTCCTCCGCTTCTGGTAAATCAAAGGGTAATCTTTCACATTCTGCCAAAGAAGAAATTAAAAAAACCAGAAAACCTATAGGCTGACGCCAAATATTCCATCCAAAAAACACCGTATTTTGACTGTGCTTCAACTATATCAACTGTACTTGAACTGTTAGATAATCATAGTCGGTGATAACATCACAGTTCCCACCGCTATTTCAAAACCGTACATGAAACCTTAGCTTCATACGGCTTCTCTATGATCAGAAAAAGGAAAGGACTGTTTTGTTCCTAGCCCCGGGGGCGTAGATAGAATTAGATAAAATAAAATAGATTTGAAAGTCCTAAAATTAGACCAAAGGAATTCCGTCTGCTAGAATAAGAAAAAGCGCTTCCGAATTGATCTCATCCTTTATAATATAATGAAAATTTTTCTTTGTTCAGTAATAACTTAATCTTGAATAAAACACTTGTTACTTGTTATAGGAATTCAATTAATAAATGGAAAGAGTTGGGTATTAGTTCATGAGCAATTCTGCATGAATATGGATAGAGGAAGGAAATAATGAAAATTTTTTCTAGTGCACTCCATATCTTTTTTACTATTCTTCTTTCCCCAGGAGGCGGGTATTTAAAAAGAAAAAATGGATAAAGGGTTAATTCGTTCTTGATAGCCATTTCCTTAACAAGTGAATGGGAACATACTCTGGATCGGATCCGAAGAAAGTACTACTTGATAATTTCTACAAATTGCAAAGTCCTTATTATGATTCCTTTTATGGGCAAAAATCTCTAATGTTTTAGATTTTCCATTACTAATCCTTTATGTACTTTAGTGTTCCTAACCCTTCACTAACTTTTGGTGGATTCTTCTTATGGATTATTAAGTTATAGTAATAACTAGGAGTATTCTAGTAATGGAATTCCATATCGTGAATCCTTTATTCTTGGCCGCTTCAAGATATGGATGACTAATTAAAAAATATCAACCTTGGGATAAAGAGTTTACACTGCTTATGTTTACTTCCACTTTTTTCTTGTACGTAGGAAATGAGATTTTTTCTTTTTACTACAAATTTATAAGCTGTTTTGTTTCACTCATATAGCTATCTAGTTTAACTTACCAACCCAAATACTAAATAAGAAAAGGAATATAAATAGTTAATGGATTTATAGAAAAAGATCTATTTTAACGAATCACACGTAGAGATATTGCTAGCACACAAAAAGTTAATGGTATTCATAACTAATGGATTGAGCAGCAGCTCGTAGACCGCCTGAAAAAGAATATTTATTATTTGAGCTATATCCTGCCATAAGAAGACCAATAGGAGCTATACTTGAAATGGGCAATCCATAAAAAAACACCAATACTAAGATCGGCTAAAACAAAAATGATATCCCAAAGGGATAACTAAAAAACTTAATAAAACTGATATGACTGCTATAGAGGGTCCAATGCTAAATAAAGAAATATCTCCTCGGGATGAGCAGAATATCTTCTTTAATAAGTAGCTTAGTCCCATCTGCTATAGCTTGAAGCAGGCCCAGGGGGGCCAGCATATTCAGGACCAATACGTTGTTGTATCGACGCAGATATTTCTCTTTCTAACCACACAATTACGAGTACCTCTATTGTTAGTTCCCAAAAGGAGGGTCAAAATGGGGTAGAATCGATATCAGTCCATAGACTTCTTTTTAATAATTCCAATTTCGAAAAAGGAATTGATAGTTTCTACCTCTACCCTATCGTCTATTATCATTTCAACGATCAACTTCCCCCATAATGATATCTATACTACCTAATATCGTCATGATATCAGCCAATTTCATTTTTTTAACTAGCTGAGGAAGAATTTGCAAATTAATAAACCCGGGTGGACGGATTTTCCATCTCCAGGGGAAAAGGCTATCATCTCCTACTAGATAAATCCCTAATTCACCTTTTGGGGCTTCTACTCTTACATAAAGCTCTTGTCTTGACAATTCAAAATTGGGCGAAGGTTCTTTTACCAAGAAATTTATACTCAAAATCATTCCATTCAGAATTATTTTCTTTCTTAAAGCGTCGGACTTCTAAATTTTCATAAGGTCCTCCAGGAATTTTTTCTACAGCTTGTTGAATTATTTTGATGGATTCCCTCATTTCACCAATTCGTACTAAATAGCGAGCTAACGAATCCCCTTCTTTTTTGCCATTGGACTTTCCAATCAAATTGGTTGTAAGACTCATAAGGATCTACTTTACGAAGATCCCATTGTATTCCAGAAGCTCGTAACATCGGTCCCGATAAGCCCCCAATTTACTGCTTCTTCTCCGCTAATAAAACCTACTCCTTCAACTCGCTCTAAAAAAATTGGATTCTGTGTAATAAGTTGTTGATATTCAACAACTCCGCGTAAAAAATAATCACAGAAATCTAAACATTTATCGATCCATCCATAAGGTAGATCGGCGGCTACTCCTCCGATGCGAAAGTAATTGTGCATCATTCGCATACCTGTAGCAGCTTCAAATAGATCATATATTAATTCTCTCTCTCTAAAAATATAGAAAAAAGGAGTCTGGTGCGCCGAGATCCGCCATAAAAGGTCCAAGCCATAGCAAGTGAGAAGCTATCCGGCTTAATTCTAACATAATTAGCCCTAATATAGCTGGCTCTTTGTGGTATTTGAATATTCTCCAAGAATTCTGGTGCATTTACTGTTATTGCTTCTGTAAACATAGTAGCTAAATAATCCCACCTTGTTACATAAGGTAAGTATTGTATAATAGTTCGGTTTTTCCGCGATTTTTTCCATTCCTCTGTGTAAATACCCTAATATGGGTTCACAATCAATAACATCCTCACCATCGAGAGTAACGATCAGTCGAAGAACACCATGCATTGATGGGAGTTGAGGGCCCATATTGACTATCATGAGATCTTTTCTTGTAAGCGGTAGACTCATATCCTTTCTTCCTTAATTCATTATTCCATGAAAATGGATTATTCCATGAATTCCTCAAAGCGAGGCTCATCAAAATGAAAAAATCTAAGACTACTATAAGACTACTAAAAAAATAATAAAACAAGAAAAAAATTTGAACGATTAAATTACTGCTCCCGAATATTCAACTGACCGATTAATTTCTTATAACGTACTCTATTTTTCTTTGCCAAATAAGCCAGCAAACGTCGACGTTTTCCCAAAAGTCTTCGTAGACCTCTTTCCGATGAAAAATCTTTTTTGTGTAATTCCAAATGTGAAGCAAGTCTCCGTATCTTATTGGTGAAACTGAATACTTGAAATTCAACAGAACCCCTGTTTTCTTCTTTTTCTTCTTTAACCATAAATCCAAAAATTTTTCTACCTCCTTTCTTTTTCATGTATTTTTCTGATCAGGAAAAATACAAAATTATGTCAGTTAGTTTGAAGTTATTCTAATCTCGTACACACACAAATTTGCAATTATTCATCTACTACTGGAATTTGGATTTATTTTATCGATGCAAATTGGATTTGGATAGAAGGGTACATTCTTTCTAATATTTTAGATAGAAGAAATGTTTCTTCTATCTAAAATATTAGAAGAATTTTGCTGATTTATTTATTGCTATATGCAATTTATGGAATTGATACACCATTTAATTGATATCATTTAGCAACATGAAACACAGCATATGCATCCATCTTTTGGCTCGAGAATTTGCACGGGATAGAGATATGGTATAAGAAATAGACTATTAAGTAACTCTAAATGAATTGTGGATACATCTGTATCCTTAACATACTGAAACGATTGTCATTATTCGTATCAAACCAATAGCGATTCATACAAGCTAAATCTTCTAATCAATGGTGGGCCAATAATGAATTTTTTTGCATATGTATTAAGACGCTTGGCCTGATTTCGAAATTGTCCAGAGTTTTATATG
The DNA here is from genome assembly GCF_056163025.1 of Triticum urartu. Taxonomy (NCBI): domain Eukaryota; kingdom Viridiplantae; phylum Streptophyta; class Magnoliopsida; order Poales; family Poaceae; genus Triticum; species Triticum urartu. The sequence continues at coordinate 5,380,313 of NW_028259461.1, read as the reverse complement.
TGTTTTCATTGCCAAAATGATGGGTCTCCTTCCATAACTTTCCAATTACGAGTACGAGAATTGAAAGACATGAAAATTCTCAATTCTCTACGGCGTCTAGTAGATAGAAAACAAGAAAATCAGAAGAATCTTTCTCTCTATTCACTATCATTCCGCGTCTTCGACTTCTATTAGTTTTCTTTTCTTCTTTAATGCAATAGCTATAGTTTGATATAAGAATCCATTTCTCAAAGTAATGGAAACCATTCTCTTATAGGAAATGGTTCGAAAATCGCTATTCCACCTTTTAGGTATCGTGAAAAGTGATACCTGTGAAGATCGTGCATTTCAGTCAAATTCAGATCCGTTTTTTCGAGTCCATGATATAATATAACCAAATTGGATAGATCTTCCACCTTGTTTAGCTAAGAAAGAATAGATACAGAGGGTGGATAATAGATCGAATATGAAGATCATGAGCTGCCCCATAATGAAATCGCCAGGTAGTCGCGAATATCTCCTTCTTCCCTAATCCAAGATTGGAGAAAGAAGATCTAAGAGGGGACCTATGGAGAATGTAGTCAGAAATCATAATAGAGTCCGACCACAACGACCGAATTAATTATCCTCATCGAGAAACTTAGACTACTAAATAGAAAAGATTATGAAAATCATGGCATGGGTCTCCTTTTTTTCTTTCTTTAGAGTTTTCTATATGCACAATTTCTCGATGTTTCGGATGAGAATTTCTTGACTTTCAATATATAGAAAGAGATAGACTATAAATGACATCTCTTATGTCAATAAGACCAAAGGGATGGATATTAAATGATAGGAAGTGCTAGGAAGTGAAATAGAATGAAATAGAGCCACTTTGGGCTTCCCTATGAAATGAGGCATGGAACGGAGCCACTACGAAGAAATTATGGGAGTTACGAAAGAAGCTTCGGACTCATATTGTTCATGGGTTGAGAGCGGGAGTTGAACTCTAGGAGGTCGAATCCCCCCTTGTTCC
>NW_028259461.1:5324530-5337911 GCF_056163025.1 Triticum urartu | reverse complement strand
AAAACCGAACTATTATACAATACTTACCTTATGTAACAAGGATATAGAGAGATTGTAGAAAGGGGATAGGATAGTTATTTTTGCAAGAGACTTGTTGTAAATTCCTTAACTTAAGAAAGAAAAAAGAATAAAAACACAGATACATAACATAAAAAAAAGAATAAATAAGACGAGATTCGACCTCCCCCTACATATTTAATTTCCTCTCCTATACAAAAACTAGCAAGACCCACTCCATTGGTAATTCCATCAATAACACCCTTATCAAAAAACTCCGTGAGTTCGGTTAACCCTCTTATACCGAGGGTAAAGACCCTAGTATAGAAAATATCTATATAACCACGATTATATGACCAACTGTATATATTTTTTTTTACTTGATCTAAAAATTCTTTTTTAGGATTTCCTTTGTAAAAAGAGTTTATTAAATCCAAATTCTGAAAAAAAGAATAAGCGGATCCATAGAAGATATATGCTATGAATAAACCAAAGATAGCTAGACTTACAGAAGAAATTGCATTAGTAATAAATTCATATGAATTTACAAAAGAATTAGAACTTTCCTGGGTAAAGTTTATTGAGGGAGTTAACCACTTTGATAATATGGTTAACTCTGCTATTCCATTACCAATTCCTCCATTATCAAAAGAGATTCCTATGAATCCAATGAACAAAGTGAAAAGTAGTAATATAAGAAGAGGAAATAACATAGTATTTCCCGTTTCATGCGGATAGGCAAAAGTTTTTTTAGCCCCAAAAGACGTAGTAAAGGATCCTATCCTATTTCTTGTATTACCTTGAATTTTTGGTATATTTTGTGAAAAAAAAGAAACTCCACTCTTCGTTGTTGATAAAACGAAATCCCTATTCACTCCTTTGGGTATCCTTTTTCCCCATAAGGATATTGAATACAAGGAACTCTCTTTAGTGCTACTGTAATTTTGAAAATGAACACGCAAATACCCATCAAATGTAAGTAAATATATCCGAAACATATAAAAAGGCAGTTAATCCTGCAGTAAAGGAGGCTATTATTCCAAAAAAGGGCGAATACAACCAACTATTACTAAGGATTTCATCTTTGGACCAGAAGCAAGCAAGAGGTGGAATACCACAAAGAGAAAGTGTACCCCATAAAAAAGTAGTTCTTGTGATTGGAATGTATTTTCTTAAACCGCCCATAAGAACCATATTTTGACTTTTATCTGGTGAATATCCAACAAGAGGTTCCATTGAATGAATAACGGATCCGGATCCCAAGAACAATAAAGCTTTTGAATAAGCATGAGTGATCAAATGGAATAAAGCAGCTTGATAAGAACCTATACCTAGAGCTAACATCATATAACCCAATTGAGACATTGTAGAATAGGCTAAGCTTCTTTTAATATCTCTCTGAGCAAGAGCTAAAGTAGCTCCTAAGAATAGTGTTATTGTACCTACTAAAGAAATAAAACTCATTATCAAAGGTAAAGATATGAAAAGAGGAAGAAGTCGAGCTAGAAGAAAAATTCCCGCAGCAACCATAGTTGCTGCGTGTATAAGAGCCGAAATAGGAGTGGGCCCTTCCATAGCATCGGGTAACCATACGTGAAGAGGGAATTGTGCGGATTTCGCAACTGCACCAAGGAATAATAAAAAAGCACACAAAGTAGTAAGTAAAGAGTTAATTCCATTATTAGGAATCCAGTTATTAGCTATTTTGAACAAATCCCTAAACTCTAAACTACCTGTTATCCAAAAAAAACCTAAAATTCCTAATAATAGACCAAAATCCCCTACACGATTAGTTACAAAAGCTTTTTGACAAGCACTCGCTGCGATTGGTCGTGTAAACCAAAAGCCTATCAATAAATAAGAACACATTCCCACGAGTTCCCAAAAAAAATAAATTTGTATCAAATTGGAGCTAGTAACCAATCCCAACATGGAAGTATTGAAAAAACTTATATAAACAAAAAATCTCAAATATCCTTCATCGTGAGACATATAACCATCACTATAAATAAGAACCAGGATTCCTACAGTAGTAATTAGTATTAACATAATAGAAGTAAGTGGGTCAATCAAGTATCCAAATTCTAAAGAAAAATCATTATTGACGGTCCAAGACCATAGATATTGATAGATCGAACTTCCATTTATTTGTTGAATAGACAGTTGAACTGAGAATACCATAGCTATACTTAAGAGTAAAACACTAGGAAAAGCCCATATGCGACGAAGATTTTTTGTTGCTGTCGGAATAAGAATAAGGCCAAATCCCATTGACATAATAACTGGAAGTGGGAGAAGAGGGATTACCCATGCATATTGATATGTATGTTCCATAAGAAAAGAAATTGCAATTTTTACTTCAATTTTTACTTCAATTTTTCTATAAAATTGTTTCCGATTCACCAAACCAATTCTTATCTCTTTCTGAAAGAATAAATAAAAAGAATAAGAAAAAATACTGAAATTCTTAATTTTTCCAAAATTTATCTCATTGAAATAATTAAAAATTAAGAATGGGTTTAGTTGGTTAAATTAAAAAAGTTAATAAAATAACTAGGTAACGAAGTTATTTTATTAACTAAATAAAGATATTTATAAAAATAAAAAAAAAAAAGTGGAATCATTTTACTTTCTATTCATAATTCATTTTTATATTTCTTTAAAACAAAGATGAAACAGCTCTCTTGTTCCATAATTAACTGATTGAGTGAATTCCAATGAAAACCTATGTTTATAAGAAATTATCGAATAGTCCTTACTTCATATAGAACTAAAATTCTAATGACTATAAATTACCTAAGTTTTAGAATGTCTTGTTTAAGAGACTCAGTATTTTTTGTTTTGATTGGAATTCCTTTCCTTTATGGAATACCATTCTGAACTTAATTAACTATTTTCATTTTCCCTTCTTTTTATCCCCCCGTCTTATCTTATATGGGGGATAGGCTTCCATACCATATATCTATATATGGAGTATACTTGATATATAAATAGATATAAATAGATTTAAATGAGAAACCCTTCTATATATTCTATATTATTAAAAAAAAAGTATAAAATATATAAAGAAAAAATGTTAAAAAATTCTTGTTGTCTTATCCGCATTAGACAAAATGAAGTAAAAAATAATTCAAAATTTAAGTATCTTTCAGTATCTAAGTATAAATACTAATAAAAAGAAGAAAGAAGGATTGATTTGCAGCAATAGATGTCTTTCACATACAACTAGAAAAAAGTAATTTCCTTTTTGAATGGCAGTTCCAAAAAAACGTACTTCAATGTCAAAAAAGCGTATTCGTAAAAATATTTGGAAGAAAAAGACTTATTTTTCCATAGTACAATCTTATTCTTTAGTAAAATCAAGATCATTTTCGAGCGGTAATGAGCATCCAAAACCAAAGGGTTTTTCTGGGCAACAAACAAATAATAAGATTTTGGAATAATATGAATTGACTTATCAAAAAAGAATTCCAATTATTTAATAATTTGGATTCTTCTTTGAATGTACTTTTATGTGTCGAATTACTCGGTACAATATTCTTAGAACAAAAAACCCCTCTTATCTTATATATACAAGAAAAAAAAAAGTTTTGTTTGGTATACTGTGTGCTAAGTATTCTTTTCCTATCAATGAACTTTTCATAATTTCCTAATAGAATCCTCATATTCTATTAGGAAAATTATGAAAAGTGGAGTATTCTTACAATAGGACTTACAACTTCCACCTATCTTCTCCAAAATCATAAGGTTAGTAAATCTTATTAATAAGAGCATAAAGACTTTCATTCTAGAAATTTTTAAAAAATCCAAAAAGCCTTTTCTATTTATCCATTTTATTTTAATTTCATCATTAAATAGAAACCCTTTTGGATTTTTTTCATTGTATTGAAAGAATTTTCAAAATGTAAAGGGAAATTAATTAGAAAAAATTAGTTCTATAATTGCAAGTTAGAAAAAAGAAGTTCCAACTCTTTCAAGCAGTGTTTGTGTTTCTATTGGGCAAAGCAAGAGTTTATTGTAAAAAAAAAAATGGAAACGATACTACCAAACGAAGTCTATTTTAATGAAAACTCTAATGTTCCTAAATTTTATGGACTTTCCCAATATCGACGATTCCCAAGATAATAGCTATTATTCTTTTAAGTTACCTATTATTTGAAGTTAGCCGCCATGGTGAAATTGGTAGACACGCTGCTCTTAGGAAGCAGTGCTCAAGCATCTCGGTTCGAATCCGAGTGGCGGCATTCTTGAAAAAGAATACAATAGATTAGAAATCAATTCGAAATTTACAATTTTGTAATGGGACCTTCCCCTTATGCTATTTGCAACTTTAGAAACATATACTAACTCATATCTCTTTCTCAACGATTTCAATTGTGATTACGATTCATTTTATAACCTTATTAGTTCGTGAACTTGGAGGATTACGCGATTCGTCAGAAAAAGGAATGATAGTTACTTTTTTCTCTATAACAGGATTCTTAGTTTCTCGTTGGGCTTCCTCGGGACATTTTCCATTAAGTAATTTATATGAGTCATTGATCTTCCTTTCATGGGCCCTGTATATTCTTCATACCATTCCTAAAATACAGAACTCTAAAAATGATTTAAGCACAATAACTACGCCAAGTACTATTTTAACGCAAGGCTTTGCCACATCGGGTCTTTTAACTGAAATGCATCAATCCACGATACTAGTACCTGCTCTACAATCTCAGTGGTTAATGATGCATGTCAGTATGATGTTATTAAGCTATGCAACTCTTTTGTGCGGATCCTTATTATCTGCCGCTATTCTAATCATTAGATTTCGAAATAATTTCCATTTCTTTTCTAAAAAGAAAAAAAATGTTTTAAATAAAACATTTTTCTTTAGTGATATTAAATATTTTTATGCAAAAAGAAGTGCTTTAAAAAGAACCTCTGTCCCTTCATTTCCAAATTATTACAAATATCAATTAACGGAGCGTTTGGATTCTTGGAGTTATCGTGTCATTAGCCTAGGATTTACCCTTTTAACCGTAGGTATTCTTTGTGGAGCAGTATGGGCTAATGAGGCCTGGGGATCCTATTGGAATTGGGATCCTAAGGAAACTTGGGCATTTATTACTTGGACCATATTCGCAATTTATTTACATAGTAGAACAAATCCAAATTGGAAGGGTACGAATTCTGCACTTATAGCTTTGATAGGATTTCTTATAATTTGGATTTGTTATTTTGGTATAAATCTATTAGGAATAGGCTTACATAGTTATGGTTCGTTTACATTAACACCTAAATGATTACATAAAATAAAACCTTCATGAAATGAAGGTTTTTACTTTTATGTTTTATTTGAGAACCCCTTGAACGCCTTATCAAAGGGTTCTCAAAAATTCGAGATAGATCTAATTATACTTTTTTACTTATTTCTGCATTATATACTTTTTTACTTATTTCTGCATTAATAGAGCAGACGAGTAAAAAAAAGCAAACCTATTTAGGATAATAATTGGATAAGAGAGCCTCTACCCTGTCAACGGATAGGGAGAGAACAAAATCTGGATAAATACCAATTCCTATTACTGGTAAAAAGATACAGATTAAAATAAAGAGTTCTCGTGGTCCAGAATCCACAAAATTTGCGTTTGGAACATTAAATAGCTTGTATCCATAGAACATCTGGCGTAACATAGATAATAAATAAATAGGAGTTAATATCATTCAATTGCCATTACAAAAGTAATTAGTGTTTTTGGCATTAACAGAAATTTTGGACTAGTAATTAGTCCAAAAAATACTACTAATTCTGCGACAAAACCACTCATTCCTGGTAAGGCAAGAGAAGCCATTGAAAAGCTACTAAACATGGTAAAAATTTTAGGCATTGGGATAGATATTCCCCCCAGTTCTTCGAGATAAACAAGACGCATTCTATCAGAAGCGGTTCCTGCCAAGAAAAAAAGTGTAGCACCAATAAATCCATGGGATAATATTTGTAAAATAGCTCCATTGAGTCCAATGTTGGTTATGGAACCAATTCCTATAATTATGAAACCCATGTGAGATACAGAGGAATAAGCTATTCTTTTTTTGAAATTTCGTTGACCAAGAGAAGTTGAAGCTGCATAGATTATTTGGATCGCTCCTATTATTACTAACCAGGGCGAAAATAGATAATGAGCATGAGGTAACAATTCCATGTTGATCCGAATCAATCCATATGCTCCCATCTTTAATAATATTCCCGCTAAAAGCATACATGTACTATAATGTGCTTCCCCATGGGTATCTGGTAACCACGTATGTAGGGGTATAATCGGCAATTTGACAGCATAAGCAATAAGGAAGCCAAAATATAAAAGTATTTCCAAGGTTGCAGGGTATGATTGATTAATTAATCTTTCCAAATCTAATCCTGGTTCGTTGGAACCATATAAGCCCATACCCAGAACTCCGATTAAGAAAAAAATGGAACCGCCTGCAGTATACAAAATAAACTTTGTAGCTGAATATAGACGCCTCTTCCCCCCCCACATGGATAAAAGTAAGTAAACAGGAATTAATTCTAACTCCCACATGATAAAAAAAAGTAAAAGGTCTCGCGAAGAAAATAATCCTATTTGACCACTATACATTGCGAGCATCAGGAAATAGAATAATCGCGAATTCCGTGTAATTGGCCAAGCTGCTAAAGTAGCTAAAGTAGTGATAAATCCTGTCAATAAAATAGATCCTAATGAAAGTCCATCGATTCCCAATCTCCAGTGGAAATCGAAGACATCTATCCATTTATAATCCTCCTTTAATTGGATTAAGGGATCCTCCAGTTGGAAATGATAACAGAACGCATAAGTCATTAGAAGGAATTCTAATAAACAAATAGATATAGTATACCACCTAACGACTTTGTTTCCCTTATGAGGTAAAAAGAAAATTAATGAACCTGCAAATATCGGCAAAACAACAAGTATTGTTAACCAAGGAAAAATAACTCATGATAAAGTGATAAAGACAAGATACGTTTTGACCAGAAAAGCCCGTGCTCGATTATTTCGAGCACAGGCTTCTTCGGTAAAGAGGAATCAGACGATTCGAGTGAAGTTTTTTGTAACGTATCAATAAGATAGAGCCATGCTACGTGTTGTTTCAGGCCCTAAATAAACGCGGACACTTAAAAAATCTGTCGGGCAGGCAGATTCACATCTCTTACAACCCACACAATCTTCGGTTCTCGGCGCGGAAGCAATTTGCTTGGCTTTACATCCATCCCAGGGTATCATTTCTAATACATCTGTTGGACAAGCTCGTACACATTGAGTGCATCCTATACATGTATCGTAAATTTTTACGGAATGTGACATTGGATCTATAAATTTTTCTTTTCAACATAAAATTTTTCGATCTGGTAAAAATGAAATTAGTACTATAATGAGTCATATGTATTGTAGACACCAGACGAAGCAATGGTTTATCCAAACTTCAAAAAAAAAAATCTATTTTTTAATCTGTTTGTGAGAAAGCGTGAAGAGAGCCAAGAGACTTTAATTTTGGATTTCAACAATAAATAAGAAATAAGAAAGAATTTTACGAATTGTACAGACGAATTCGAATTAGCCAATAAATTGGCTATCGTCTTTTCAATATAAATTATTGCAATATTCAAATTGCAATATCAATGAATTACAAATACAAAAATTCATTTAAGTGAAAAAGAATACTATGCAATAATCTACTAAAAAAAATGGATATTCTCAAATAATACTAAGAAAATAGTATTGATTTCTATTTATTTTAATATGTGCGCCTTTGTTTAGAGGATTCTATGTCTAATTATTCAAAAGTCTAATTATTCAATAAATTAGATTGATTGATACGAGTGGATTTCCTATTACGATGGATGGAAGAAAGAATGGATAGTCCAATAGCGGCTTCAGCAGCTGCAAGGGCTATAACAAAAATTGCGAAAATATCTCCTTTTAATTGGCGACTATCAAATAGATCAGAAAATGTTACGAGATTTAGATTAATTGAATTCAGTATAAGTTCAAGACATATTAGAGCTCTAACCATGTTTCGGCTTGTGATCAATCCATAGATACCAATCGAAAATAAATAGACACTCAAAAAAAGTACATGCTCAAACATCATTAACTAACTCCTTATCAATCTCGATTCATTTCAATATGAGGGCAAGAATTGAACCGATTCAATTAATTACAATAGAACAATTACACAACAAAAGAAAAAAAAAAAAAAAAAAAAGGAGTATTTGTTGGCAGTAGATGGATTTTACTAAATCAAAATTGTGATTCTTTAGTTATTTATTTTAGATTTGCAATTCTTATAATTTGTACTTTTTCTAAGTTTTCTTATTGCCGAGCCATAGTAATTGCACCTATTAAAGAAACTAGAAGAATTATGGAAATGAGTTCAAACGGAAGATAAAAATCGGTTGCTAAATGAATTCCAATTTGTTGAACATTATTTATGAGACCCTGTTCTACTATTTGGTTTGATCTTGTAGTCCAAAGAATTCCATACCACGACGTATCTGGATAGTAGTCATTAGTGAAAAAACAATAGTTATACAAACGAGTGAAGTGAACCCATCTCCAATAGTCCAATAATTCTTATCTTTAGACCATTCTGAGCCATTTACGAACATTACAGCGAATATGATCAAGACATTTATGGCTCCCACATAAATAAGAAGTTGTGCGACAGCTACAAAGTAGGAATTTAATAAAAAATAGAATAAGGATATACAAACAAGAACTAATCCCAGCGAAAAGGCAGAATAAATGGGGTTGGTAAGTAATACTACTCCTAGACCCCCTAGTAGAAGAACAAATCCCCCAAATAGCATAAGAATCTCATGTATTGGTCCAGGTAAATCCATTATGGATAAAAAGAAATTAATAGTATAAAATTTTTCATGAACTGACTAAAACTAAAGGATTCAAGGAAGGAAAAAAGGATTAGGGTATTTTTTTGTGTATAAACTTATAGTTATAAATTATATTATATCACGAAAATCTAGTCTGATTTAAAATAAGAAATAATTTCCAATAAGCAGTAGTTTTTTCGTTTTTCTTTATAGTTTAATTTTAAAGTTTAATAAAGAATTATTAGATTTTTATAACAGAAAGACAAAATCAAAGTTTAGTAATCAGTAATCGTTCTTGAATTCGAAGATTTTTCTTTGTTTATTTTACTTTCAGACGAATTCCTAATTGTTTGAATTGTGTAATCTCCCATTATGGAGATTGGTAACCGACTTAAAGCAATTTGATTGTAATTCAATTCATGACGATCATAGGTAGAAAGTTCATATTCTTCAGTCATTGATAAACAGCTTGTTGGACAGTACTCAACACAATTGCCACAAAATATACAAACTCCGAATCAATACTATAATTAAGCAATTGTTTTCTTTTAATATCCTTTTCAAATCTCCAATCCACAACGGGTAAATCTATCGGACATACGCGAACACATACTTCACAAGCAATACATTTATCAAATTCAAAGTGGATTCGCCCTCGGAAACGCTCTGGTGTAATTGATTTTTTCATAAGGGTAGTGAATCGTTATAGGTAAACGATTTGTGTGGGATAAGGTAGTTATGAAACTTTGACCTATGTACCTTGTAGCACGTATTGTTTGTTGACCATAACTCATGAACCCAGTTACCATAGGGAACATATTCATTCTAAATATCTATGAAAAAGATATGTTTCTTTCTCTTGTTTGAGAGAGCTTTTGTGTTGAAAATATTCTTACTATTATTGTATTATCTTATTTATAGTGAAACAAGTTGAGAAGAGGTTGTTAATAAGAGATTGCCCAGGGAAATAGGTAAAAGAAATTTCCATCCAAGATTTAATAACTGATCCATTCTCATCCTCGGTAAAGTCCATCTTATTGTGATAGAAATGAAGAGAAATAAATAAGCTTTAGTTAATGTAATAAATATACCCATTGTCATTTCCAAAATTCCAACTGCTTTATTCATTTGGAAAAAATCAAAAAAGGATATATAGGGAATAGATAAATTCCACCCGCCCAAGTAGAGAACTGTTACAAATAAAGAAGAAACTAATAAATTTAGGTAAGAAACAAGATAAAATAAACCATATTTGATACCGGAATATTCAGTTTGGTAACCTGCTACTAATTCTTCCTCCGCTTCTGGTAAATCAAAGGGTAATCTTTCACATTCTGCCAAAGAAGAAATTAAAAAAACCAGAAAACCTATAGGCTGACGCCAAATATTCCATCCAAAAAAACCGTATTTTGACTGTGCTTCAACTATATCAACTGTACTTGAACTGTTAGATAATCATAGTCGGTGATAACATCACAGTTCCCACCGCTATTTCAAAACCGTACATGAAACCTTAGCTTCATACGGCTTCTCTATGATCAGAAAAAGGAAAGGACTGTTTTGTTCCTAGCCCCGGGGGCGTAGATAGAATTAGATAAAATAAAATAGATTTGAAAGTCCTAAATTAGACCAAAGGAATTCCGTCTGCTAGAATAAGAAAAAGCGCTTCCGAATTGATCTCATCCTTTATAATATAATGAAAATTTTTCTTTGTTCAGTAATAACTTAATCTTGGAATAAAACACTTGTTACTTGTTATAGGAATTCAATTAATAAATGGAAAGAGTTGGGTATTAGTTCATGAGCAATTCTGCATGAATATGGATAGAGGAAGGAAATAATGAAAATTTTTTTCTAGTGCACTCCATATCTTTTTTACTATTCTTCTTTCCCCAGGGAGGGGGTATTTAAAAAGAAAAAATGGATAAAGGGTTAATTCGTTCTTGATAGCCATTTCCTTAACAAGTGAATGGGAACATACTCTGGATCGGAATCCGAAGAAAGTACTACTTGATAATTTCTACAAATTGCAAGTCCTTATTATGATTCCTTTTATGGGCAAAAATCTCTAATGTTTTAGATTTTCCATTACTAATCCTTTATGTACTTTAGTGTTCCTAACCCTTCACTAACTTTTGGTGGATTCTTCTTATGGATTATTAAGTTATAGTAATAACTAGGAGTATTCTAGTAATGGAATTCCATATCGTGAATCCTTTATTCTTGGCCGCTTCAAGATATGATGACTAATTAAAAAATATCAACCTTGGGATAAAGAGTTTACACTGCTTATGTTTACTTCCACTTTTTTCTTGTACGTAGGAAATGAGATTTTTTCTTTTTACTACAAATTTATAAGCTGTTTTGTTTCACTCATATAGCTATCTAGTTTAACTTACCAACCCAAATACTAAATAAGAAAAGGAATATAAATAGTTAATGGATTTTATAGGAAAAAGATCTATTTTAACGAATCACACGTAGAGATATTGCTAGCACACAAAAAGTTAATGGTATTTCATAACTAATGGATTGAGCAGCAGCTCGTAGACCGCCTGAAAAAGAATATTTATTATTTGAGCTATATCCTGCCATAAGAAGACCAATAGGAGCTATACTTGAAATGGCAATCCATAAAAAAACACCAATACTAAGATCGGCTAAAACAAAATGATATCCCAAAGGGATAACTAAAAAACTTAATAAAACTGATATGACTGCTATAGAGGGTCCAATGCTAAATAAAGAAATATCTCCTCGGGATGGCAGAATATCTTCTTTAAAAAGTAGCTTAGTCCCATCTGCTATAGCTTGAAGCAGGCCCAGGGGGCCAGCATATTCAGGACCAATACGTTGTTGTATCGACGCAGATATTTCTCTTTCTAACCACACAATTACGAGTACCTCTATTGTTATTCCCAAAAGGAGGGTCAAAATGGGTAGAATCGATATCAGTCCATAGACTTCTTTTAATAATTCCAATTTCGAAAAAGAATTGATAGTTTCTACCTCTACCCTATCTATTATCATTTCAACGATCAACTTCCCCCATAATGATATCTATACTACCTAATATCGTCATGATATCAGCCAATTTCATTTTTTTAACTAGCTGAGGAAGAATTTGCAAATTAATAAACCCGGGTGGACGGATTTTCCATCTCCAGGGGAAAAGGCTATCATCTCCTACTAGATAAATCCCTAATTCACCTTTTGGGGCTTCTACTCTTACATAAAGCTCTTGTCTTGACAATTCAAAATTGGGCGAAGGTTTTTTACCAAGAAATTTATACTCAAAATCATTCCATTCAGAATTATTTTCTTTCTTAAAGCGTCGGACTTCTAAATTTTCATAAGGTCCTCCAGGAATTTTTTCTACAGCTTGTTGAATTATTTTGATGGATTCCCTCATTTCACCAATTCGTACTAAATAGCGAGCTAACGAATCCCCTTCTTTTTGCCATTGGACTTTCCAATCAAATTGGTTGTAAGACTCATAAGGATCTACTTTACGAAGATCCCATTGTATTCCAGAAGCTCGTAACATCGGTCCCGATAAGCCCCAATTTACTGCTTCTTCTCCGCTAATAAAACCTACTCCTTCAACTCGCTCTAAAAAAATTGGATTCTGTGTAATAAGTTGTTGATATTCAACAACTCCGCGTAAAAAATAATCACAGAAATCTAAACATTTATCGATCCATCCATAAGGTAGATCGGCGGCTACTCCTCCGATGCGAAAGTAATTGTGCATCATTCGCATACCTGTAGCAGCTTCAAATAGATCATATATTAATTCTCTCTCTCTAAAAATATAGAAAAAAGGAGTCTGTGCGCCGAGATCCGCCATAAAAGGTCCAAGCCATAGCAAGTGAGAAGCTATCCGGCTTAATTCTAACATAATTACCCTAATATAGCTGGCTCTTTGTGGTATTTGAATATTCTCCAAGAATTCTGGTGCATTTACTGTTATTGCTTCTGTAAACATAGTAGCTAAATAATCCCACCTTGTTACATAAGGTAAGTATTGTATAATAGTTCGGTTTTCCGCGATTTTTTCCATTCCTCTGTGTAAATACCCTAATATGGGTTCACAATCAATAACATCCTCACCATCGAGAGTAACGATCAGTCGAAGAACACCATGCATTGATGGGTGTTGAGGGCCCATATTGACTATCATGAGATCTTTTCTTGTAAGCGGTAGACTCATATCCTTTCTTCCTTAATTCATTATTCCATGAAAATGGATTATTCCATGAATTCCTCAAAGCGAGGCTCATCAAAATGAAAAATCTAAGACTACTATAAGACTACTAAAAAAATAATAAAACAAGAAAAAAATTTGAACGATTAAATTACTGCTCCCGAATATTCAACTGACCGATTAATTTCTTATAACGTACTCTATTTTTCTTTGCCAAATAAGCCAGCAAACGTCGACGTTTTCCCAAAAGTCTTCGTAGACCTCTTTCCGATGAAAAATCTTTTTTGTGTAATTCCAAATGTGAA
>NW_028259461.1:5304530-5307030 GCF_056163025.1 Triticum urartu | reverse complement strand
CTTTATATAGATAGATTCTATGGGGTTATTACTTAGTAAGTCTATTTTGTACAAGAGCCCCTCCTATCTGATAGAAAAGGGTCCCATGATCCCGAGCCGATCTTACCTTGGCTCGCAAACCCAAGTTTTGTCTATGAAGAGCTAATCTAATTGTATTTTTTTCTAGAATGGATTTCTTATGTGGAATACTAATGGATAGGGCTTCGTTGCTAAGTGCTACAAGATCTAGTGCACTGGAACTCGTGGTTATGGACCCGAATCCTTTAGTATGGAACATTGTCTTTTCCAAGTAAAAACCCCTAGTATATGAAAGAATGAAAAGGTGCTTTCGTTCTTGTGGAATAAGAAGCCCTCGTACCTTAATGAAAGGAAAATCGTAATTTTTCGTTAGGTATTTGACCAAATAGGATCGTCCAGTTCCTACAGAACCTATCACTAAAATACCCGATAGGGCTAAGCGGAACGAAAAGGGTTTTCCATGAGATGGTAAATGAAAACGATTAGTCCCACACGAGGTTTGGGAATAAGTGATTGTCTGATAATGAGCAAGGAATATACGTCTTTCTGCTAAAGAGGATCTATTAAACTCATAATTCATTAGATCCTTGTTATCAATGCCAACTAGGTATCATAAGTAAATGGATCCCGGTTGTTCAATCCTTTGATAACCAAGGTCATTCTTTGCTAAAGAGAAATGATCACTATGAGTCAGACTCAATAGAATTGGATCCATTCCAAATAGCGAGAATTAGGATTCTTGATCCCTCTCAATCTCTCTTTCAATTCGAGGATCCAGAGAGGTGTTTTCATAGTCATCTCCGAATATTTGCCATCTCGGAATATTTTCGATTTCATTTTTCTATGATATGTCTTTCTATATGAAAATTGGTTATTTACGATGTACGATGATCCCTGTTAAGCATCCATGGCTGAATGGTTAAAGCGCCCAACTCATAATTGGTAAATTTGCGGGTTCAATTCCTGCTGGATGCACACGAACGGGAACATTCCATAAGTCTATTGGAACTGGCTCTCTATCCATGGAATCTCATCCATCATCCATACATAACGAATTGGTATGGTATATTCATACCATAACATAAGAACAATAAGAACTCGAATTCTTATCGATACTGGAACTCAGAGCATAGGAGGGAAAGTCGATTTATGGATGGAATCAAATACGCAGTATTTACAGAAAAAAGTCTTCGTTTATTGGGAAAGAATCAATATACTTTTAATGTCGAATCGGGATTCACTAAGACAGAAATAAAGCATTGGGTCGAACTCTTCTTTGGTGTTAAGGTGGTAGCTGTGAATAGCCATCGACTACCTGGAAAAGGTAGAAGAATAGGACCTATTCTGGGCCATACAATGCATTACAGACGTATGATCATTACCCTTCAACCGGGTTATTCTATTCCACTTCTAGATAGAGAAAAAAACTAAAGGAGAATACTTAATAATACGGCGAAACATTTATACAAAACACCTATCCCGAGCACACGCAAGGAACCGTAGACAGGCAAGTGAAATCCAATCCACGAAATAATTTGATCCATGGGACGGCACCGTTGTGGTAAAGGTCGTAATTCCAGAGGAATCATTACCGCAAGGCATAGAGGGGGAGGTCATAAGCGCCTATACCGTAAAATAGATTTTCGACGGAATCAAAAAGACATATCTGGTAGAATCGTAACCATAGAATACGACCCTAATCGAAATGCATACATTTGTCTCATACACTATGGGGATGGTGAGAAGAGATATATTTTACATCCCAGAGGGGCTATAATTGGAGATACTATTGTTTCTGGTACAAAAGTTCCTATATCAATGGGAAATGCCCTACCTTTGAGTGCGGTTTGAACTATTGATTTACGTAATTGGAAGTAACCAATTAGGTTTACGACGAAACCTAGAAATCGATCACTGATCCAATTTGACTACCTCTACGGGATAGACCTCAACAGAAAACTGTTGAGTAACGGCAGCAAGTGATTGAGTTCAGTAGTTCCTCATAGAAAATTATTGGCTCTAGAGATATGGTAATATGGAGAAGACAAAATTGTTTGAAGCACGCACAGAACCGGAAGCGCCCCTTGTTTCAAAGAGAGGAGGACGGGTTATTCACATTTAATTTGATGGTCAGAGGCAAATTGAAAGCTAAGCAGTGGTAATTAAGACCCCCGGGGGAAAATAGGGATGTCTCCTACGTTACCCATAATATGTGGAAGTATCGACGTAATTTCATAGAGTCATTCGATCTGAATGCTACATGAAGAACATAAGCCAGATTGACGGAACGCAGAGACCTAGGATGTAGAAGATCATAACATGAGCGATTCGGCAGATTTGGATTCCTTTCCTATATATCCACTCATGTGGTACTTCATCATATGATTCATATAAGATCCATCTGTCTAGAGATCGTCATATACATCTAGAAAGCCGTATGCTTTGGAAGAAGCTTGTACAGTTTGGGAAGGGGTTTTTTGAG
>NW_028259461.1:5239618-5304030 GCF_056163025.1 Triticum urartu | reverse complement strand
AATCGAAGTAAAGTCAAACTTTCTAGTATATTATATTACGGCTTTATTACATTCATAGAAAGGAGATAAAATGAGAAATCTTTGCCATCCAATCTGATTAGAATATCATAACATAAAGTATAAGTGGCAGAATTTTTTTTGTAGGAATGTTTTATCAATTCATTTTCATTTCATTTGTACCCCTGGCAAACTCGAACTTTCGTCCAAATGGTCTCTATTCATATGTATGAAATACATATATGAAATACGTATGTGGAGTTCCCTAGAATTTCATGTGATTCAGTAAACAGAATATAGATTCCATGATTGCTAGATCGATCCATAGGGATTGATGAAGAGTGAGCTGATAATGGAATTTTTCTTTGATAAACAGGAAACTTAAGATTAAGATGCTCCGGAATGGAAACGAGGGAATGTCCACAATACCCGGATTTAGTCAGATCCAATTCGAGGGATTTTGTAGGTTCATTAATCAAGCCTTGGCAGAAGAACTTGACAAGTTTCCAACAATTAAAGATCCAGATCACGAAATTGCATTTCAATTATTTGCGAAAGGATATCAACTGCTAGAACCCTCGATAAAAGAAAGAGATGCTGTGTATGAATCACTCACCTATTCTTCCGAATTATATGTATCTGCGAGATTAATTTTTGGTTTCGATGTGCAAAAGCAAACCATTTCTATCGGAAACATTCCTATAATGAATTCCTTAGGAACCTTTATTATAAATGGAATATACCGAATTGTGATCAATCAAATATTGCTAAGTCCTGGTATTTACTACCGCTCGGAATTAGATCATAAGGGAATTTCTATCTACACTGGCACTATAATATCAGATTGGGGGGGGAGATCGGAATTAGCAATTGATAAAAAAGAAAGGATATGGGCTCGCGTGAGTAGAAAACAAAAGATATCTATTCTAGTTCTATCATCAGCTATGGGTTCGAATCTAAGAGAAATTCTGGATAATGTTTCCTACCCTGAAATTTTCTTGTCTTTCCCGAATGCTAAAGAGAAGAAGAGGATTGAGTCAAAAGAAAAAGCTATTTTGGAGTTTTATCAACAATTTGCTTGTGTAGGTGGGGACCTGGTATTTTCGGAGTCCTTATGCGAGGAATTACAAAAGAAATTTTTTCAACAAAAATGTGAATTAGGAAGGATTGGTCGACGAAATATGAATCGGAGACTTAATCTTGATATTCCTCAGAACAATACATTCTTGTTACCACGAGATGTATTGGCCGCTACGGATCATTTGATTGGAATGAAATTTGGAACGGGTATACTTGACGATGACGATATGAATCACTTGAAAAATAAACGTATTCGTTCGGTTGCGGATCTGTTACAAGATCAATTCGGATTGGCTCTTGGTCGTTTACAACATGCAGTTCAAAAAACTATTCGTAGAGTATTCATACGTCAATCGAAACCGACTCCCCAAACTTTGGTAACTCCAACTTCAACTTCAATTTTATTAATAACTACTTATGAGACCTTTTTTGGCACATACCCGTTATCTCAAGTTTTTGATCAAACGAATCCATTGACACAAACTGTTCATGGGCGAAAAGTGAGTTGTTTAGGTCCTGGAGGGTTGACGGGGAGAACCGCAAGTTTTCGGAGCCGAGATATTCATCCGAGTCACTATGGGCGTATTTGTCCAATTGACACGTCTGAAGGAATCAATGTTGGACTTACTGGATCCTTAACAATTCATGCGAGAATTGATCACTTGTGGGGATCCATAGAGAGTCCGTTTTATGAAATATCTGCTGAGAAAGCAAAAGAAAAAAAAGAGAGACAGGTGGTTTATCTATCACCAAATAGAGATGAATATTATATGATAGCAGCAGGAAATTCTTTGTCCTTGAATCAAGGTATTCAGGAAGAACAGGTTGTTCCGGCTAGATACCGTCAAGAATTCTTGACTATTGCATGGGAACAGATTCATGTTAGAAGTATTTTTCCTTTCCAATATTTTTCTATTGGGGGTTCTCTCATTCCTTTTATTGAGCACAATGATGCGAATCGGGCTTTAATGAGTTCTAATATGCAGCGCCAAGCAGTTCCGCTTTCTCGGTCCGAGAAATGCATTGTTGGAACTGGATTGGAACGCCAAACAGCTCTAGATTCGAGGGTTTCCATTATAGCCGAACGCGAGGGAAAGATCATTTCTACTGATAGTCATAAGATACTTTTATCAAGTAGTGGGAAGACTATAAGTATTCCTTTAGTTAACCACCGTCGCTCTAACAAAAATACTTGTATGCACCAAAAACCCCGGGTTCCACGGGGTAAATCCATTAAAAAAGGACAAATTTTAGCAGAAGGAGCTGCTACAATTGGGGGCGAACTTGCTTTAGGAAAAAACGTATTAGTAGCTTATATGCCATGGGAAGGTTACAATTTTGAAGACGCAGTACTAATTAGCGAACGTTTGGTATATGAAGATATTTATACCTCTTTTCACATCCGGAAATATGAAATTCAGACGGATACGACAAGCCAGGGCTCCGCTGAAAAAATCACTAAAGAAATACCACATCTAGAAGAACATTTACTCCGCAATTTGGACAGAAATGGAGTTGTTAGGTTGGGATCCTGGGTAGAAACTGGTGATATTTTAGTAGGTAAATTAACGCCTCAGATAGCGAGCGAATCATCTTATATCGCGGAAGCTGGATTATTACGGGCCATATTTGGCCTTGAGGTTTCCACTTCAAAAGAAACTTCTCTGAAATTACCTATAGGTGGAAGAGGGCGCGTTATCGATGTGAAATGGATCCAAAGGGACCCGCTCGACATAATGGTTCGTGTATATATTTTACAGAAACGTGAAATCAAAGTTGGGGATAAAGTAGCCGGAAGACATGGGAATAAAGGGATCATTTCCAAAATTTTGCCTAGGCAAGATATGCCCTATTTGCAAGATGGAACACCCGTTGATATGGTCTTCAATCCCTTAGGAGTACCCTCCCGAATGAATGTGGGACAAATATTTGAAAGCTCGCTCGGATTAGCGGGGGATCTGCTAAAGAAACATTATAGAATAGCACCCTTTGATGAGAGATATGAGCAAGAGGCTTCAAGAAAACTTGTGTTTTCAGAATTATATGAAGCCAGTAAAGAAACAAAAAATCCATGGGTATTTGAACCCGAGTACCCGGGAAAAAGCAGAATATTTGATGGAAGAACAGGCGACCCCTTTGAGCAACCTGTTCTAATAGGGAAGTCCTATATCTTAAAATTAATTCATCAAGTTGATGAGAAAATTCATGGGCGTTCTACTGGGCCCTACTCACTTGTTACACAACAACCGGTTAGAGGAAGAGCCAAGCAAGGGGGACAACGAGTAGGAGAAATGGAAGTTTGGGCTTTAGAAGGATTTGGTGTTGCTCATATTTTACAAGAGATACTTACTTATAAATCTGACCATCTTATAGCTCGCCAAGAAATACTTAATGCTACGATCTGGGGAAAAAGAATACCTAATCATGAGGATCCTCCAGAATCTTTTCGAGTGCTCGTTCGAGAACTACGATCTTTGGCTCTAGAACTGAATCATTTCCTTGTATCTGAAAAGAACTTCCAGGTTAATAGGGAGGAAGTTTGATCGGAATAAATATAAATTCTTTTCTTATTTCTATTTTATGATTGACCAATATAAACATCAACAACTTCAAATTGGACTCGTTTCCCCTCAACAAATAAAGGCTTGGGCTAACAAAAACCTACCTAATGGAGAAGTCGTTGGCGAAGTCACAAGGCCCTCTACTTTTCATTATAAAACCGATAAACCAGAAAAAGATGGATTGTTTTGCGAAAGAATCTTTGGACCCATAAAAAGCGGGATTTGCGCTTGTGGCAATTCTCGAGCGAGCGGAGCTGAAAACGAAGACGAAAGATTTTGCCAAAAATGCGGGGTCGAATTTGTGGATTCTCGGATACGAAGATATCAAATGGGATACATCAAACTCGCATGTCCCGTGACTCATGTGTGGTATTTGAAAGGTCTTCCTAGTTATATCGCGAATCTTTTAGATAAACCTCTTAAGAAGTTGGAGGGCCTAGTATACGGCGATTTCTCTTTTGCTAGGCCCAGCACTAAAAAACCCACTTTTTTACGATTACGAGGTTTATTCGAAGAGGAAATTGCATCCTGTAACCACAGCATTTCTCCCTTTTTTTCTACCCCAGGCTTTGCAACATTTCGAAATCGGGAAATTGCGACAGGAGCAGGTGCTATTAGAGAACAATTAGCAGATTTGGATTTGCGAATTATTATAGAGAATTCTTTGGTCGAATGGAAGGAATTAGAAGACGAGGGGTATAGTGGAGATGAGTGGGAAGATAGAAAAAGACGAATAAGAAAAGTTTTTTTGATTAGACGCATGCAATTGGCGAAACATTTTATTCAAACAAATGTAGAACCAGAATGGATGGTTTTGTGCTTATTACCGGTTCTTCCTCCCGAATTGAGACCTATTGTTTATAGGTCTGGAGATAAAGTAGTGACTTCAGACATTAATGAACTTTATAAGAGAGTTATCCGTCGGAACAACAATCTTGCCTATCTATTAAAAAGAAGTGAATTAGCGCCAGCAGATTTAGTAATGTGCCAGGAAAAATTGGTACAAGAAGCCGTGGATACACTTCTTGATAGTGGGTCCCGCGGGCAACCGACGAGGGATGGTCACAATAAAGTATACAAATCACTTTCAGATGTAATTGAAGGTAAAGAGGGAAGGTTTCGCGAGACTCTGCTTGGGAAACGGGTCGATTACTCGGGGCGTTCTGTCATTGTTGTGGGTCCTTCGCTTTCATTACATCAATGTGGATTACCTCTAGAGATAGCAATAAAGCTTTTTCAGCTATTTGTAATTCGCGATTTAATCACGAAACGCGCCACTTCTAATGTAAGGATTGCTAAAAGGAAAATTTGGGAAAAAGAACCCATTGTATGGGAAATACTTCAAGAAGTTATGCGGGGACATCCTGTACTGTTAAATAGAGCACCTACCCTGCATAGATTAGGCATACAGGCCTTTCAACCCACTTTAGTAGAGGGGCGTACTATTTCTTTACACCCATTAGTGTGTAAGGGTTTCAATGCGGACTTTGATGGAGATCAAATGGCTGTTCATCTACCTTTATCCTTGGAAGCTCAGGCAGAAGCCCGTTTACTTATGTTTTCTCATATGAATCTCTTATCTCCCGCTATTGGGGATCCTATTTGCGTACCAACCCAAGACATGCTTATCGGGCTTTATGTATTAACGATTGGAAAGCGTCGAGGTATTTGTGCAAATAGATATAATAGTTGCAGAAACTACCCAAATCTAAAAGTAAATTACAATAATAATAATAATTTTAAATATAGGAAAGATAAAGAACCCCATTTTTCTAGTTCTTATGATGCACTGGGAGCTTATAGACAAAAACTAATCAGTTTAGATAGTCCCTTGTGGCTACGATGGAACCTGGATCAACGCGTCATTGGGTCAAGAGAAGTTCCGATTGAAGTTCAATATGAATCTTTGGGGACTTATCATGAGATTTATGCCCACTATCTAATAATGGGAAATAGAAAAAAAGAAATTCGTTCGATATACATTCGAACCACTCTTGGTCATATTTCTTTTTATAGAGAAATAGAGGAAGCCATACAAGGATTTAGTCAGGCCTATTCATACACTACCTAAACAAGAAAGTTAGATTCGGCGATGCCCCTCCCCTTTCGGGGGGCATTCCGATTTCCCTAGTATCATCATTATTTGCCACGCGAATCCAGATTGAGATTGAGGCAATTAAGTTAATTAAATTTTCGAATCACTGACTCAGGCCCATTGTCGAATCCTACTCAGCAATTGTCGAATCCTACTCAGCCGAAAAGGGGGTACTTATGTATGGCGGAACGGGCCAATCTGGTCTTTCATAATAAAGAGATAGACGGAACTGGTATGAAACGACTTATTAGCAGATTAATAGATCATTTTGGAATGGGATATACATCCCATATACTGGATCAACTAAAGACTCTGGGCTTCCATCAAGCCACTACTACATCGATTTCGTTAGGAATCGAGGATCTTTTAACAATACCCTCTAAGGGATGGTTAGTCCAAGACGCGGAACAACAGAGTTTTCTTTTGGAGAAACACTATTATTATGGGGCTGTACACGCGGTAGAAAAATTACGCCAATCTGTTGAGATATGGTATGCGACAAGTGAATATTTGAAACAAGAAATGAATTCAAATTTTCGGATAACGGATCCTTCTAATCCAGTCTATCTAATGTCTTTTTCAGGAGCCAGAGGAAATGCATCTCAAGTACACCAATTAGTAGGTATGAGAGGATTAATGTCGGACCCTCAAGGACAAATGATTGATTTACCTATTCAAAGCAATTTACGCGAGGGACTTTCTTTGACAGAATATATAATTTCCTGCTATGGAGCCCGCAAAGGGGTTGTAGATACTGCTGTGCGAACAGCAGATGCTGGATATCTTACACGTAGACTTGTTGAAGTAGTTCAACATATTATTGTGCGTAGAAGAGATTGTGTGTACTATCCGAGGTATTTCTGTAAGTCCTCAAAATGGGATGACGGAAAAACTTTTTGTCCAAACACTAATTGGTCGTGTATTAGCAGACGATATATATATCGGTTCACGATGCATTGCCGCGCGAAATCAAGATATTGGAATTGGATTAGTCAATCGATTCATAACTGCCTTTCGAGCACAACCATTTCGAGCACAACCAATATATATTAGAACCCCCTTTACTTGCCGAAGCACTTCTTGGATCTGTCAATTATGCTATGGCCGGAGTCCTACTCATAGTGATCTGGTCGAATTGGGAGAAGCCGTAGGTATTATTGCAGGTCAATCAATTGGGGAGCCAGGGACTCAACTAACATTAAGAACTTTTCATACTGGCGGAGTATTCACAGGGGGTACTGCCGACCTTGTACGATCCCCTTCGAATGGAAAAATAAAATTCAATGAGAATTTGGTTCACCCCACACGTACCCGTCATGGGCAGCCTGCTTTTCTATGTTATATAGACTTGCATGTAACTATTCAGAGTCAAGATATTCTATATAGTGTGAATATTCCCTCAAAAAGCTTGATTCTAGTGCAAAATGATCAATATGTAAAATCCGAACAAGTAATTGCGGAGATTCGTGCCGGAACGTCCACTTTACATTTTAAAGAAAGGGTACAAAAGCATATTTATTCTGAATCAGACGGCGAAATGCACTGGAGTACTGATGTTTACCATGCGCCCGAATATCAATATGGTAATCTTCGCCGATTACCAAAAACAAGCCATTTATGGATATTGTCAGTAAGTATGTGCAGATCCAGTATAGCGTCTTTTTCACTCCACAAGGATCAAGATCAAATGAATACTTATGGTAAAAAAGATAGGGAAATTCTTGATTATTCAACGTCGGATCGAATCATGTCCAATGGCCATTGGAATTTTATCTATCCTTCTATTTTTCAAGATAATTCAGATTTGTTGGCGAAAAAGCGAAGAAATAGGTTCGTCATTCCATTACAATATCATCAAGAACAAGAGAAAGAACTAATATCCTGTTTTGGGATTTCGATTGAAATCCCCCTTATGGGTGTTTTACGTAGAAATACTATTTTTGCTTATTTTGACGATCCCCGATACAGAAAAGATAAAAAGGGTTCAGGAATTGTTAAATTTAGATATAGGACCCTAGAAGAAGAATATAGGACTCGAGCGGAAGACTCAGAAGAGGAATATGAGACCCTAGAAGACGAATACAGGACCCGAGAGGACGAATATGAATATGAAACCCTAGAAGAATCTAAATATGGAATCCTAGAAGACGAATACGAATATGAAACCCTAGAAGACGAATATGGGAGCCCAGAAAACGAATATGGGAACCCAGAGAACGAATATAGGACTTTAGAGAAAGACTCAGAAGAGGAATATGGGAGCCCAGAGAGCAAATATAGGACCCAAGAGGACGAATATGGAACTCTAGAGGAAGACTCAGAAGACGAATATGGCAGCCCCGGGGAAAGCGCAGAGGAAAAATATGGTACTTTAGAGGAAGACTCAGAAGAAGATTCAGAGGACGAATACGAGAGCCCAGAGGAAGATTCCATCTTAAAAAAAGAGGGTTTGATTGAGCATCGAGGAACAAAAGAATTTAGTCTAAAATACCAAAAAGAAGTAGATCGGTTTTTTTTCATTCTTCAAGAACTTCATATCTTGCCGAGATCTTCATCCCTAAAGATACTTGACAATAGTATTATTGGAGTGAATACACAACTCACAAAAAATACAAGAAGTCGACTAGGCGGACTGGTCCGAGTGAAGAGAAAAAAAAGCCATACGGAACTCAAAATATTTTCCGGAGATATTCATTTTCCTGAAGAGGCGGATAAGATATTAGGTGGCTGTTTGATACCGCCAGAAAGACAAAAAAAAGATTCTAAGGAATCAAAAAAAAGGAAAAATTGGGTCTATGTTCAACGGAAAAAAATTCTCAAGAGCAAGGAAAAGTATTTTGTTTCCGTTCGCCCTACAGTGGCATATGAAATGGACGAAGGAAGAAATTTAGCAACACTTTTCCCGCAGGATCTCTTGCAAGAAGAAAATAATCTCCAAATTCGACTTGTCAATTTTATTTCTCATGAAAATAGCAAGTTAACTCAAAGAATTTATCACACAAATAGTCAATTTGTTAGAACTTGCTTAGTAGTGAATTGGGAACAAGAAGAAAAAGAAAAGGCTGGTGCTTCCCTTGTTGAGGTAAGAGCAAATGATCTTATTCGCGATTTCCTAAGAATTGAGTTAGTCAAGTCCACTATTTCGTATACACGAAAAAGGTATGGTAGGACAAGTGCAGGACCGATTCCCCATAATAGGTTAGATCGCGCCAATATCAATTCTTTTTATTCCAAGGCGAAGATTGAATCACTTAGCCAACATCCAGAAGCTATTGGCACTTTGTTGAATCGAAATAAAGAATACCACTCTTTGATGATTTTGTCGGCATCCAACTGTTCTCGAATTGGTTTATTCAAGAATTCAAAACATCCCAATGCGATAAAAGAATGGAATCCTAGAATTCCTATTCGAGAAATTTTTGGGCCCTTAGGCGCTATTGTAGCTAGTATATCGCATTTTTCTTCATCTTACTATTTACTAACGCATAATAAAATCCTGTTAAAAAAATATTTGTTCGTTGACAATTTAAAACAAACCTTCCAAGTACTTCAAGAACTTAAATACTCTTTAATAGATGAAAATAAAAGGATTTCTAATTTCGATAGTAACATAATGTTGGATCCATTCCTTTTGAATTGTCACTTTGTCCATCATGATTCTTGGGAAGAGACATTGGCAATAATTCACCTTGGACAATTTATTTGTGAAAATGTATGTCTATTTAAATCGCACATAAAAAAATCCGGTCAAATTTTCATTGTAAATATGAATTCCTTTGTTATAAGAGCAGCTAAACCTTATTTGGCCACTACAGGAGCAACTGTTAATGGTCATTATGGAGAAATCCTTTACAAGGGAGATAGGTTAGTTACGTTTATATATGAAAAATCGAGATCTAGTGACATAACGCAAGGTCTTCCAAAAGTGGAACAAATCTTTGAAGCGCGTTCAATTGATTCATTATCCCCGAATCTCGAAAGGAGAATTGAGGATTGGAATGAGCGTATACCAAGAATTCTTGGGGTCCCTTGGGGATTCTTGATTGGAGCTGAGCTAACCATAGCCCAAAGTCGTATCTCTTTGGTTAATAAAATCCAAAAGGTTTATCGATCCCAAGGGGTACAGATCCATAATAGACATATAGAGATTATTATACGCCAAGTAACATCAAAAGTGCGGGTTTCCGAAGATGGAATGTCTAATGTTTTTTCGCCTGGGGAATTAATCGGACTATTGCGAGCGGAACGAGCAGGACGAGCTTTGGATGAATCGATCTATTATCGGGCAATCTTATTGGGAATAACAAGGGCTTCCCTGAATACCCAAAGTTTCATATCTGAAGCAAGTTTTCAAGAAACTGCTCGAGTTTTAGCAAAAGCTGCCCTACGAGGTCGCATTGATTGGTTGAAAGGCTTGAAAGAAAACGTAGTTCTGGGGGGGATTATACCTGTTGGTACCGGATTCCAAAAATTTGTGCATCGTTCCCCACAAGACAAGAACCTTTATTTCGAAATAAAAAAAAAAAATCTATTCGCGTCGGAAATGAGAGATTTTTTGTTTCTCCATACAGAATTAGTTTCTTCAGATTCTGACGTAACAAACAATTTTTATGAGACATAAGAACCCCCATAAAAATATTTTTTACTTTACTAGACTTTTGAACTTAGAACACTAACAGGTCAAATTTTAGATTTTTAAGATTTTTATTTTAATAAGTAAAACAAGTCAGTTAATTCATTAAGGTGGTTATGTTTATACCATGTATCAATGGCCAACTCTTATCTTAGTACAAGGTTCTCTCGGAACAATTATTATTTATTTCAAGCTATTTCGGATCTTTCTTAATCTTCAAAAAGAACTAAATTCCGTAATGGAATGGTAGGATTAAAAAAAAGGAAGTGTGGAAAAAATGACAAGAAGATATTGGAACATTAATTTGAAAGAGATGATAGAAGCAGGAGTTCATTTTGGTCATGGTATTAAGAAATGGAATCCTAAAATGGCCCCTTACATTTCGGCAAAGCGTAAAGGTACTCATATTATAAATCTCGCTAGAACGGCTCGTTTTTTATCAGAAGCTTGTGATTTAGTTTTTGATGCAGCAAGTCAGGGAAAAAGTTTCTTAATTGTTGGTACCAAAAAAAGAGCAACAGATTTAGTAGCATCAGCTGCAATAAGGGCTCGTTGTCATTATGTTAATAAAAAGTGGTTCAGTGGTATGTTAACGAATTGGTCGATTACGAAAACTAGACTTTCTCAATTTAGAGACTTAAGAGCAGAAGAAAAAATGGGAAAATTCCACCATCTCCCAAAAAGAGATGTGGCAATCTTGAAGAGAAAATTATCTACTTTGCAAAGGTATCTCGGCGGGATCAAATATATGACGAGATTGCCAGACATTGTGATCGTCCTTGATCAGCAAAAAGAGTATATAGCTCTTCGGGAATGTGCCATTTTGGGGATTCCTACTATTTCTTTAGTCGATACAAATTGTGACCCGGATCTCGCGAATATATCGATTCCAGCCAACGATGACACTATGACTTCAATTCGATTGATTCTTAACAAATTAGTATTTTCAATTTGTGAGGGCCGTTCTCTCTATATAAGAAATCGTTGATTAAGAATATATAGTGAATTCTTGGGCAACTGCGTAAATTTATGGAATCACTTACTTTACTATATCTTTTTTTTTGCATAGAATTTTTTTTGCATAGAAAAAAGAAGGGGAATATTGATATATATTAGAGGGTATTGATATATATTATGATCTGATGTGCTTTCTTGGTATCCTAAATATAAGATTAATACTTCAAGTTGCTGAGTTGAGAAAGAGATGGTTGAATCAAAAGAATTCCTTTTTTGAAGTTCAATTTTTATCAGAGGACAATATGAATATTATACCTTGTTCCATTAAAACACTCAAGGGGTTATACGATATATCGGGTGTAGAAGTAGGCCAACACTTCTATTGGCAAATAGGAGGTTTCCAAATTCATGCCCAAGTACTCATCACTTCTTGGGTCGTAATTACTATCTTGCTAGGTTCAGTTGTCATAGCTGTTCGGAATCCACAAACCATCCCGACCGACGGTCAGAATTTTTTTGAATATGTCCTTGAGTTTATTCGAGACTTGAGCAAAACTCAGATTGGAGAAGAATATGGTCCCTGGGTTCCCTTTATTGGAACTATGTTCCTTTTTATTTTTGTTTCGAATTGGTCGGGTGCTCTTTTACCTTGGAAAATTATAGAGTTACCCCATGGGGAATTAGCAGCGCCCACGAATGATATAAATACTACTGTTGCTTTAGCTTTACTCACGTCAGCGGCATATTTTTATGCTGGTCTTAGCAAAAAAGGATTGAGCTATTTCGAGAAATATATTAAACCAACTCCAATCCTTTTACCAATTAACATCCTAGAAGATTTCACAAAACCATTATCGCTTAGCTTTCGACTTTTCGGGAATATATTGGCGGATGAATTAGTCGTTGTTGTTCTTGTTTCTTTAGTCCCCTTAGTAATCCCTATACCGGTCATGTTTCTTGGATTATTTACAAGCGGTATTCAAGCTCTTATTTTTGCAACATTAGCCGCAGCCTATATAGGTGAATCCATGGAGGGTCATCATTGAATTGACTCTTTTTGGAAATAGTATTTTTTTTTTTTGCAGCTTAGCTCAATTCATGCATGGTTCCAGATAATCTGCTTGGTTGCAAAAAAATAGTTAGAAATGCGTATGAATATATAGCCTAGAGTTGTAGGAGAGAGAATAGAATAGACTATATTATGGAATTTTCAAAGTATATATGCATTAAGGAGGGTGGAGTCAGGCTAGATCTATACTATAATATCCTTAATGTCTATAAGTGGAGTCCTCTTTTATGCAGGTTTCCACTTTAAGCAATGATTTTAGAATCCGATTCAATAGAAAATGAGAAAATATGCAAACAAAATAGAAGAAACAAATGTATATATATAGGATATTATATTATATATTCCTAGGTTAGATTCATTATCTAATCCGATATATGGATATGGAATTCCCTTCTATGTAGTTCGGACAATTCACATTATCATTTCAATTTGATTTCAATTTGTACTTTTTAGTTACTTTACTTCTCCCCAATAGAGCTTAGAAGTAAGAATTTATTGGTTGATTGTATCCTTAACCATTTCTTTTTTTTGACACGAGGAACTACTCACCATGAATCCACTAATTGCTGCTGCTTCTGTTATTGCTGCTGGATTGGCCGTAGGGCTTGCTTCTATTGGACCTGGAGTTGGTCAAGGTACTGCTGCAGGACAAGCTGTAGAAGGTATTGCGAGACAGCCAGAAGCAGAAGGTAAAATACGAGGTACTTTATTGCTTAGTCTAGCTTTTATGGAAGCTTTAACAATTTATGGACTAGTTGTGGCACTAGCGCTTTTATTTGCGAACCCTTTTGTTTAATCTTAAAAAAAAAATTCTTTCGATTTCGATTAGATACTTTTTTCTTTTTTTAGTAAATTGGTATTTGCTTCCACAATTCCAATTATATCAATACTTTATTTAATTTACTCCTATTTATTACTCCTGGAATTATCTATTTATCGGGACAGATAATACCCCATTCTAGGAAGGGCTGAGTTGAGTATTATTAATTTAGAAGATATGCTCACCTTCTTATTTCCCGTCCTTAGTTTAGGAAAGTGGAAAGTTTTTTCCTTTTATTTTAGGAATTTTGGGAACAGAACATTTCAACAAAGGAAGTCTTTCACCGGTCAAACAAGACGTAAGACTTAATCTAAAAGAAATTACTAGATTGAATCTATTTGCATTAAAAAAACCGATCAAAAAAGGGCGAGCGAAGTAAGTGATCGAAAAACTTTGTTCTTTGTTCGTCCTATCTATAAGAGGAGAGCATATGAAAAATGTAACCCATTCTTTCGTTTTTTTAGCTCACTGGCCATCCGCTGGCAGTTTCGGGCTTAATACCGATATTTTAGCAACAAATCTAATAAATCTAACTGTAGTGGTTGGTGTTTTGATTTTTTTTGGAAAGGGAGTGTGTGCGAGTTGTCTATTTCAAGAATAGATTGGATCTATCCGGCTGCACTTTATAATATTTTTTAGTATTTTTCGGATAAATAAGAAAAGGGTGCACGATCTCGACGAATTACTTCTGAATAAATTCAGAAATCATATGGAAGAACCATAGCATTTCGCGACTCATTGGTAAATCAACTTTGATTCTCTATAAACCAAGAATGTGAGACCATTAACACGGTTAAAGCTAAACTGCTTGAAGTCCAGGCAAAAAGAGGTACTCTTTCTACAACTATATTAGTATTAGTACCAATTTAAACGGGAAATAGCTAATGTAAAATTTATCTGATATAGAACACTCATATCGATAAAATGGTTTGAACTATTTACTAGAAAAAAAAGGGGGCACCCTGCCCTTTTTTAACCAATGCCGAATCGACGACCTATGTATAAAAAAGAGAAATTTTTTGGATTTGAAGAAAAAAAAAATAAAAAAGAATTCTATTAATTTTCATTTTCCATTTATTTAGTTAGTTTTTCTTAATGAAATTGAAATTATTAACTAGAGGGCAAATAAAAATAAAGAAACAACTTTGCTGACCATGATATATTTTTATCTAGGCGGAAGAGTCCTCTTAATATTTATCTAGTCTTATATAGGTTTCGGTATATTGAAATATAAACATAAAAAAGAAGATAGAGGATAGGCTCATTACTTAAAAAAAAGATATGGAAATAGCTATAGAAAAAAAAAAAGGAGCGTGAGAGCCAAATGAATCGAAAGATTCATGTTTGGTTCGGGAAGAGATCATAAAAGTTGTAAACTTACAAAATAATCTACTTTCATTAAAAGATTTATTAGATAATCGAAAACAGAGGATCTTGAGTACTATTCGAAATTCAGAAGAATTGCGTAGAGGGACCATTGAGCAACTCGAAAAAGCTCGGATTCGATTACAGAAAGTCGAACTAGAAGCGGATGAGTATCGAATGAATGGATACTCTGAGATAGAACGAGAAAAAGCAAATTTGATTAATGCTACTTCTATTAGTTTGGAACAATTGGAAAAGTCTAAAAACGAAACCCTTTATTTTGAAAAACAAAGGGCAATGAATCAGGTCCGACAGCGGGTTTTCCAACAGGCCGTACAAGGAGCTCTAGGAACTCTGAATAGTTGTTTGAATACCGAGTTACATTTCCGTACGATTCGTGCTAATATTGGCATTCTCGGGTCCCTGGAATGGAAGAAATAATTAAATTAATTAGGCCTTGAACTTCTACTTTCGTTTAGAATTTAGGCATTATTTTTCCCCTTGCTTCCGAAAAAAGAGTCAAGAAACACTAATGGCAACCCTTCGAGTCGACGAAATTCATAAAATTCTCCGCGAACGTATTGAACAATATAATAGGAAAGTAGGGATTGAGAATATAGGTCGCGTAGTTCAAGTGGGGGATGGGATTGCTCGTATTATAGGTCTTGGTGAAATAATGTCAGGTGAATTAGTCGAATTTGCAGAAGGTACTAGGGGTATTGCTCTGAATTTGGAATCCAAAAATGTTGGGATTGTATTAATGGGCGATGGGTTGATGATACAAGAGGGAAGTTTTGTAAAAGCAACAGGAAGAATTGCTCAGATACCCGTGAGTGAGGCTTACTTGGGTCGTGTTGTAAATGCTCTGGCTAAACCTATTGATGGGAAAGGCGAAATTATAGCTTCCGAATCTCGCTTAATTGAATCTCCTGCTCCAAGTATAATTTCCAGGCGTTCCGTATACGAACCTCTTCAAACAGGGCTTATTGCTATCGATTCGATGATCCCTATAGGGCGCGGTCAGCGAGAGTTAATTATTGGGGACAGACAGACTGGCAAAACAGCAGTAGCCACAGATACAATTCTCAATCAAAAAGGGCAAGGTGTAATATGTGTTTATGTAGCTATCGGTCAAAGAGCATCCTCCGTAGCTCAAGTAGTAACTACTTTCCATGAGGAGGGGGCCATGGAATACACTATTGTAGTAGCTGAAATGGCGGATTCACCTGCTACATTACAATACCTCGCTCCTTATACGGGAGCAGCCCTGGCTGAGTATTTTATGTACCGCGAACGGCATACTTTAATAATTTATGATGATCTCTCCAAACAGGCACAAGCTTATCGCCAAATGTCCCTTCTATTAAGAAGACCTCCCGGACGTGAGGCTTATCCAGGGGATGTTTTTTATTTGCATTCACGCCTTTTAGAAAGAGCCGCTAAATTAAATTCTCTTTTAGGCGAAGGAAGTATGACCGCTTTACCAATAGTTGAGACTCAATCTGGAGACGTTTCCGCCTATATTCCTACTAATGTAATCTCCATTACAGATGGACAAATATTCTTATCTGCGGATCTATTCAATGCCGGAATTCGACCCGCTATTAATGTGGGTATTTCTGTTTCCAGAGTAGGATCCGCGGCTCAAATTAAAGCCATGAAACAAGTAGCTGGCAAATCAAAATTGGAACTAGCGCAATTCGCAGAGTTACAAGCCTTTGCACAATTCGCCTCTGCTCTCGATAAAACAAGTCAGAATCAATTGGCAAGGGGTCGACGATTAAGGGAATTGCTTAAACAATCCCAGGCAAATCCTCTCCCAGTGGAAGAGCAGATAGCTACTATTTATACCGGAACAAGAGGATATCTTGATTCGTTAGAAATTGAACAGGTAAATAAATTTCTGGATGAGTTACGTAAACATCTAAAAGATACTAAACCTCAATTCCAAGAAATTATATCTTCTAGCAAGACATTCACCGAGCAAGCGGAAATCCTTTTGAAGGAAGCTATTCAGGAACAGCTGGAACGGTTTTCTCTTCAGTAACAAATAAATTTTGCATGTCTACTCTTGTTAGTAGAATAGGAATCGTTGAGAAAGCTTTTTCATTTGAATCATGCAAAAAAGTTTTCTTTGTTTTTAGTTTAGTATAGTTATTTAAAGAATAGATAGAAATAAGATTGCGTCCAATAGGATTTGAACCTATACCAAAGGTTTAGAAGACCTCTGTCCTATCCATTAGACAATGGACGCTTTTCTTTCATATTTTATTCTTTCTTTTATTTTTTTGCTTCTTCCGAGAAAAAACTGTTAGACCAAAACTCTTTTAGGAAATCAAAAAATCCAGATACAAATGCATGATGTATATATTATATCATGCATATATCATAAAGAAGGAGTATGGAGGCGGTAGTGGGAATCGAACCCGCAACCCCAAGGTTATGAGCCTTATGAGCTACCAAACTGCTCTATACTCTTAAACTAAAGAGGGGTAACTAGTGGATAAAAGAGGGTTGGATACGCCCCTCTACCAATATCTATACAAATAGAATAGTCCATTTATACAGAATGGTAAAGAGGGCTCCTCTATGATTATCAATTCCAGAAATCCATACAAATACGAAAGGGTATTTTATCCTTACCAACTGGATCTTGTTGCACCCGGTAACAAACATTCATAAACCATTTCTCGAAGTACGTGTCCGGATAGCCCAAAATGTCGATAGTTAGCTCTAGGTCTTCCGGTCAAAAAACAACGTCGATGAAGGCGTGTAGGTGCACTATTACGCGGTAGGGATTGCAATTTTTCTCGCATTTTCGTTTTTTCACTCAAACTCAAGGGAGAAACTTTGCTTCTTATCTTTTTTTTTAAAGATTGACGAATCAAATGATATTTCTGTTCTAATTTCTGCCGCTTCTTCTCCCTCTGAATCAAACTTTTTTTTGCCATAATGTGTCGTTGCTATTATTACCAAGTATACGGTTCTAATCCTAGATGGAAAAATAAATAGAAAAAGAAATCTAAAAAGGCAGATCCTCCCTCTCTATCAAGAGTAATGAACTAGGTGCTGATACAGTACAAAAAAACAAACTAAATTAACCAAACTTGCCTGATGTTGAGGCAATCAAGAAAGCTGCATAAGTGAATATATAACCCACGGAAAAGTGAGCTAATCCAACCAATCTTGCTTGCACAATGGAAAGAGCCACGGGCTTATCTCTCCAGCGAATTAAATTAGCTAAAGGTGTGCGTTCATGAGCCCATGCTAAAGTCTCAATTAATTCCTGCCAATACCCCCGCCAGGAAATTAAGAACATAAATCCAGTAGCCCAAACAAGATGTCCAAATAAGAACATCCACGCCCATACCGATAAACTATTCATCCCAAAAGGATTATATCCATTGATAAGTTGTGAAGAGTTTAACCATAGGTAATCTCTTAACCATCCCATCAAATAAGTGGAGGATTCATTAAATTGTGAAACGTTGCCCTGCCATAATGTGATATGTTTCCAATGCCAATAAAAAGTAACCCACCCAATGGTATTTAACATCCAGAAAACTGCCAAATAAAATGCGTCCCAAGCAGAAATATCACAAGTACCGCCGCGCCCTGGGCCGTCACAAGGAAAACTATATCCAAAATCCTTTTTATCTGGCATTAATTTGGAACCGCGTGCATCTAAAGCGCCCTTTACTAAAATCAATGTAGTTGTATGCAAACCTAGAGCAATAGCATGATGAACCAAGAAATCCCCAGGTCCTATTGTTAAGAAAAGCGAATTACTATTCTCATTAACAGCATTCAACCATCCGGGCAACCATAGGCTTCGACCCGCATTGAAAGCGGGGCCATTCGTTGAAGATAAGAGTATATCGAACCCATATGTCGTCTTGCCATGAGCAGATTGTATCCATTGGGCAAATATAGGTTCGATCAAGATTTGCTTTTCTGGAGTACCAAAAGCAAGCATGACGTCGTTATGAACATAAAGGCCCAAGGTATGGAATCCTAGAAAGAGGCTAGCCCAACTTAAATGAGATATGATAGCTTCTTTATGGTCTAACATTCTTGCCAATACATTATCCTCATTCTGTTCCGGATTGTAATCCCTAATGAAAAAAATAGCTCCATGAGCAAAAGCCCCTGTCATGATGAACCCTGCAATATATTGGTGATGAGTATATAAAGCAGCTTGAGTAGTAAAGTCTTGTGCTATGAATGCATAAGGAGGTAAAGAGTACATATGTTGAGCTACTAAGGAAGTAATAACCCCTAAAGAAGCTAGAGCAAGACCTAACTGAAAATGAATCGAATTGTTGATTGTGTCATAAAGGCCCTTATGCCCACGCCCTAATCGACCCCCCGGAGGAGTATGCGCTTCTAAAAGATCTTTAATACTGTGCCCAATTCCGAAGTTAGTTCGATACATGTGACCGGCAATGAGAAAAATAAATGCAATAGCTAAATGATGGTGAGCCATATCGGTCAGCCACAAACTTTGTGTTTGTGGATGGAATCCCCCAAGAAGAGTTAGAATGGCAGTTCCCGCTCCTTGAGCGGTACCAAATAAATGATTACTCGAATCAGGGTTTTGGGCATAAAGATTCCATTGACCCGTCAAAAGGGGTCCCAACCCCTGGGGATAGGGTAATACATCTAAGAAATTATTCCATCGAACGTACTCCCCCCTGGATGCGGGAATAGCAACATGAACTAAATGTCCTGTCCAAGCCAAAGAACTTACCCCGAAAAGTCCTGACAAATGATGATTGAGACGAGATTCCGCGTTTTTGAACCACGAAAGGCTTGGTTTCCATTTGGGTTGTAGATGTAACCAACCCGCTATTAAGGACAGCGTAGAAAGAAATAATAGAAAAAGAGCTCCAGTATAAAGATCCTCATTGGTGCGTAATCCTATTGTATACCACCACTGATAAACTCCAGAATAAGCAATATTCACTGGACCAGCAGCACCTCCTCGAGTAAAGGCTTCCACAGCGGGTTGACCAAAATGAGGATCCCAAATCGCATGAGCAATAGGTCTTACGTGTAAAGGATCCTGTATCCATGATTCAAAATTTCCTTGCCAAGCTACATGAAACAGATTTCCGGACGTCCATAGAAAGATTATTGCTAATTGCCCAAAGTGAGAAGCAAAAATGTTCTGATAAAGACGTTCTTCAGTAATATCATCATGACTTTCGAAATCATGTGCGGTAGCAATACCAAACCAAATACGACGAGTAGTGGGGTCCTGAGCTAAGCCTTGGCTAAACCTGGGAAATCTTAATTCCATAATGCCTTTCAAATCCTCCTAGCCACTATCCTACTGCAATAATTCTCGCTAAGAAGAATGCCCATGTCGTGGCAATTCCACCCAGAAGGTAATGGGTTACTCCTACAGCGCGTCCTTGTATAATGCTCAAGGCTCTAGGCTGAGTAGCAGGAGCAACTTTTAATTTGTTATGAGCCCAAACGATAGATTCAATGAGTTCTTGCCAATAACCACGGCCGCTGAATAAAAACATTAAACTGAAGGCCCAGACAAAATGAGCACCTAAGAAAAAAAGACCATATGCAGATAATGAAGAACCATAAGACTGAATGACTTGCGATGCCTGTGCCCACAAGAAATCTCGAAGCCACCCATTAATCGTAATGGAACTCTGTGCAAAGTTTCCCCCTGTAATATGAGTTACCACCCCTTGATCACTTATAGTACCCCAAACATCCGACTGCATTTTCCAACTGAAATGGAAAATGACTACCGAAATTGCATTGTACATCCAGAATAAACCTAAGAAAACATGATCCCAGGCGGATACTTGACATGTTCCCCCTCGGCCAGGCCCATCGCAAGGAAAGCGAAAACCTAGATTTGCTTTATCGGGTATCAAACGGGAACTCCGAGCAAATAAAACACCTTTCAAAAGTATTAATACAGTCACATGTATGGTAAATGCATGAATGTGATGGACTAAAAAATCTGCGGTTCCTAATGGAATAGGTAACAAAGCCACTTTGCCACCTACTGCTACTAACTCGCCGCCTCCCCACGTTAAGCTAGTACTTGTTGTTGCACCAGGAGCTGTTACGCCAGGCGCAGTAGCAAGGATATTTTGTACCCATTGAGCAAAGATAGGTTGTAATTGTATGGCAGTATCCGAAAACATATCTTGTGGACGGCCTAAAGCACTCATGGTATCATTATGAATGTACAAGCCAAAACTGTGAAAACCTAGAAATATACATACCCAGTTAAGGTGGGATATGATTGCATCGCGGTGTCTAAGGACGCGATCTAATAGATCGTTGTATCGAGTAGTTGGATCATAGTCTCTTACCATAAAAATTGCTGCATGTGCAGCAGCACCGACTATTAGAAATCCGCCAATCCACATGTGGTGTGTGAACAAGGAAAGTTGTGTACCATAGTCAGTAGCTAGGTATGGATAGGGAGGCATAGAATACATATGATGAGCTACAACAATGGTTGTAGAGCCTAGCATAGCTAGGTTAAGAGATAATTGAGCATGCCATGACGTTGTTAAGATTTCATAAAGACCCTTATGGCCTTGTCCTGTAAATGGGCCCTTGTGAGCCTCCAAAATATCTTTAAGTCCATGGCCAATACCCCAATTGGTCCTATACATATGACCTGCGATTAGGAAAAGAATAGCAATAGCTAAATGATGGTGCGCAATATCGGTCAGCCAGAGACCACCGGTTACTGGATCTAGTCCTCCGCGAAAAGTCAGAAATTCTGCGTATTTGGACCAATTTAAAGTGAAAAAAGGGGTTGCTCCTTCGGCAAAACTAGGATAAAGTTGAGCCAAAAGGTCCCGATTCAAGATAAATTCATGAGGAAGTGGTATCTCTTTAGGATCCACCCCAGCGTCAAGAAATTGGTTAATTGGTAAAGATACATGAATTTGGTGCCCCGCCCAAGAAAGAGACCCAAGTCCTAATAATCCCGCTAAGTGGTGATTCAACATGGATTCTACATCTTGGAACCAGGCCAATTTGGGAGCGGCTTTGTGATAATGGAACCAACCAGCAAAAAGCATTAACGCTGCAAAAATCAATGCACCAATTGCAGTACAATAGAGTTGTAATTCACTAGTTATTCCAGATGCTCGCCAAAGCTGAAAAAAACCAGAGGTTATTTGGATTCCTCGGAAACCCCCGCCTACATCACCATTCAATATTTCTTGCCCTACTATAGGCCAAACTACCTGAGCACTGGGTCCAATGTGAGTAGGATCACTTAGCCATGCTTCATAATTGGAAAAACGGGCGCCATGAAAGTACATGCCACTCAACCAAAGAAAGATAATGGAAAGTTGCCCGAAATGAGCACTAAAGACTTTTCGAGAAATCTCCTCCAAATCACCAGTATGACTATCGAAATCGTGAGCATCAGCATGTAGGTTCCAGATCCAAGTGGTAGTATCAGGGCCCTTAGCTAGTGTTCTTGAGAAATGGCCGGGTCTGGCCCATTCCTCAAAAGATGTTTTTACAGGATCCCTATCCACAACAATTTTTACTTCTGGTTCCGGCGAACGAATAATCATTAAGTCCTCCTCTTTCCGGACAAGACATACAAAGAGACCCGCCAACTGTCTTTTTAGTGAATCTTTGAAAGATATATATTTTGAAAGATAGATTTTGAAAGATAGATTTTGAAAGATAGATATTGTGATTAGTTCTTTTCTTTACTATCTACCATCCTTCTATTTTTTTTTTAGTTATTCACTGGAGCAATTATATATTGAAGTCAATCCGAGGCAAGTGTTCGGGTCTATTATGACATAAAGATTAGGTGCCTAACGGACATTGTTTATCTTGAAAAACAAATATTTCTCGACGTAAGAAAAAAATCTTTTTTATTTTTAATTTAAGAAACTAGTGTATTTTTTTTGAGGGCATAAGCTCCTATCTATATCTACTTTCCTTGAGCATAATATAGGGTTTTTTATTTGATTCTAAATTCCAAGATAACTCATTAGAATTATTAATAAGATGGTCCTAATATATTAGCAATATTTAGATTGCCCCCTCTTTTTATTCACTTTATTACTTCTATTCTAGACCCTATCCCTATGGTTTATTCTTATGAAATATCATATAAAATAGAAGGTATAAGAAATGGATATAATGAAATTCTTGATTCGATCTTACGACCTAATTTATTTGATTAATGGATCAACAACCAAACCACCCATTTTATGAAAAAGAAGGAGCATGGTCTTATTCAAATTCAAAGCGCTTCGTAATCTTCAACCAGTTCTGTGCTTCAATATAATTTCCCGGAGTAAGCGCTATAGCTTGTTTCCAATATTCAGCAGCTTGATCAAACCAAGCTTCCGCAATTTCCGAATCACCCTGTAGAATGGCCTGTTCTCCTCGGTCGGAATAGGAAGTTCCTTCCCTTAGAACCGTACTTGAGAGTTTCCTACCTCATACGGCTCAGAAATTGCTATCTGAATTTCCCCTATCTTAACTGAATTCGATTTATCAAAAATCGATCCAATTTGTTCTTGGGTTAAGCAGAAGAAATTAATTACCTAAGTTTCAAACCCTAATTTTTATCAATAATCAGTTTGATCTTTTTTCCCACCTTCAGAAGAATGAAGCATAGATAGATATAGAGCCTTCGTTCAAATTTTCTGAGAGGTAACTATCCCGGTTTCATATATGAAATCTCTATAGAATCCTTGAAAAAGACTTTTTTCCATAAGAAAGAAAAAAGAACTTACTATCTTTGGGATCTGATACTACACCGCTGCTTAATCCCTTAGTGGATCGGCTCTATTACATAAGCGGATTCCTAAATTTTGCCCCATATCATGGGATAAGTAAGCAGTTTTTTTTAGTTGTATCGACCCAGTCGCTCACTAATTGATCTTTACGGTGCTTTCTCTATCAATTTGAGAAACTTTATCCATAGAGTAGTAGTATAGGCCATACTTTCTTCGTTTTTTGATTCTCGTGAAGTGTCCTTCCTTCCTACAGCTGATAGGGAAAAATCGTTGTTTTTACGATCCCTATGTAGAAAGCCCTTTTTTTCTAGTATTTACTAGAAAATTTGATCCTCTCTTTTTTTTTTTTCTTTCTATAGTGGAGATAGTCGCACGTAATGACAGATCACGGCCATATTATTAAAAGCTTGCGGTAAGAAGGGGTTTCGTTCTAGTGCCCGGAAATAATATTCCAAAGCCTTTGTATGCTCTCCATTGCTTGTGTGTATAAGGCCTATGTTATAGAGTATATAACTTCGATCATAGGGATCGATTTCTAGTCGCGTAGCTTCATAATAATTTTGCAAAGCTTCCGCATAATTTCCTTCGGATTGAGCCAACATCCGTTACGGTCGTTCATTCTATTCAAAAAATCTCCGTTCCAAAACCGTACATGAGGTTTTCATCTCATACGGCTCCTCCCTTCTGTACATAATAGTACTAAGCGAAATAATCTATAGAATCAAAATAGAATTAGTCCCGTCTCATTATGAACCGAAAGGGGCTGGTATTTTTCCAAGAAATCTCTAGCCAACCTTCCCACAAGAGGTTTTTCTTAACACCAATGAATTCTATTAATGCTAGAGGAAAACGATAGCTCCAATAATTTCTTTGTTCTCAACGCCTCCTATTTAGAGGAATTAGCTACTTCAACGATCTTTGATGGTTATAGGGGTATCCAAAGTACAAACCTGATGGTTGTTTGTTATCCCAACCATTCTTCCCAGCCCTGATACCGATCAGGAAAGGGGTAATTTCTAACAAAGTTTTTCTCTTGTTGATTCCTATTTCTAGGTGTAGTGCTTTTCTCCCCTATGCTGCCTACGGATACTAATAGAGTAGGATTGGCCTGTAATCCATACCATACCATATCCTGTAGGTGTAACCTTTCGCTCAATACTCAAATCTACAATTGAAGTATCTGAAGCCGCATCAATCGAGGATACACGACGGAAGGAATTGTTAGTTCGCCTCACCTTCCCGAAGCGTGGGTTTGTTTGCTTTACAAATTTGGTTCTCTCTATGCCAACCCCCCTCTCTTTTTCGTAAGACTGAGGTATAGGTAGGGCTAAAAAAAAGCAAAAAAAAGAGTCAAATCGCACCATCTCTATAATAAGTAAATGCCTTTTTTTCTCCTGAGGTTGTCGGAATTATTCGCAATAAAATATTGGCTACAATTGAGGAGGTCTTATCAATGAAATTTCCATTTCCACGGGATCTAGGCATAATTCCCAACCCATTCTATATAGAATTGTTTTCATTCCTTCACAAAATAACATAAAAACAAACACATTCGATTCTTATAATTATAAATAGATTGATCCATATGCTCTACTCTAAATCCATATGCTTTAAATGGATAAGAGAGATATGGATTTTCCGCTCAGCTCAAATTGTATCCTTTTCCTTCTGCTTGGACACGAAGAGATATGAAATATTTGACTAAGACTGGATTTCATTCCACTTTCCTATTTCTGAACAACAACTTATGTTATCAACTATTTCGTGTTTTCAAAGTTATTAATTGTCTCATACCCTATTTTTGATTTCGATAGTATGGTGTAGCGTATCTTATGCAAACGGAATTCTAAGGTTTCTTTATTTTATTATGCAATAAGAAGAATTCTTCCATTTTCTTTTTCTTTAGTTGCGGGAAAACCCAAATTAAAACTTTTATTTTATAGCGAGCGCAATTTCTAGTAAAAAATCCTGTATCCTTCCACTTAGATCAAAAGGAATTTTTCCAATAGAACTATGGAACCCCCGAGTGGTTGCGGTTGTACCTGTACTGCAGGAATAAGAAAACTCGCTATTCACTCAGTTTATTTTCCATAATAAGTTATGTAGGAGAGATGGCCGAGCGGTTCAAGGCGTAGCATTGGAACTGCTATGTAGACTTTTGTTTACCGAGGGTTCGAATCCCTCTCTTTCCGTTTTTCTTAATTCATCAACGTTAAGGATCACAATGTATCAAATCAAATAACAATTTTTTCCAGCAATAATATAATATCTTATATTATCTTATTTTGATTTAATAGAAATTAGAAATTCTCTATAGCAAATTACTGTGGTATGTAAAATACACATAGAGGAAAAAAGAAAAAAGGATCCTAATCCTAGGGTTAATCAATTTTAGCTAGTTGATGGGAAAATACAAATTAATGGTAATGGTCTTAGGGCGATTTAGTTCGGGGAAAGGGGAAGGGGAAGAAAATTCTATGAACCTTTCCTTTTTTCGTTAAGTTCAAGTCTGACGAGAGTAATATTCTACAACTAACAACTCATTTATTTTGAGACCGACCCACTTCCTATCTAGGATTTTATTTA
Source organism: Triticum urartu (assembly GCF_056163025.1). Lineage (NCBI taxonomy): Eukaryota > Viridiplantae > Streptophyta > Magnoliopsida > Poales > Poaceae > Triticum > Triticum urartu. The sequence continues at coordinate 5,278,099 of NW_028259461.1, read as the reverse complement.
CTAGTCCTTTATATTCCAACGTGTCAATCGCCAAATGCTTTGGCAATTTCCCCGGGTCCGATGAAGCAATATAATTTTGAACCAGACCTTTTGATCTTTGGTTATCTTTCGTAGTAATAATATCTCGGGGTTTGCAACGAAAACTTGGTATATTGACTATACGACCATTAACTAAAATATGTCTATGGTTGACTAATTGGCGGGCCCCAGGAATGGTTGAAGCCATACCCAATCGAAAAAGGATATTATCCAAACGCATTTCAAGTAATTGTAGTAAAACCTGGCCTGTTGACCTTTTTGCTTTTCCAGCGATATGTACATATCTAAGTAATTGTCGTTCTGTCAGACCATAATGAAAACGCAATTTCTGTTTTTCTTGAAGACGAATACGATATTGCTCCTTTTTCCCAGAATTGAATTTTTTTTTAAGATTACTTCCGGATTTAGGTGTTTTTCTAGTGAGTCCTGGTAAAGCTCCCAGACGGCGTATTTTTTTTAAACGAGGTCCTCGATAACGGGACATGAAGACTCCTTTTTTTATTTTATTGAAATTTCATTTTACACAATTAATTTCATTGTATTTACATTACAGAATACATCGAAATTAAAACTGAATTAAACTACAGGATAAACAGAGTAAAATCAACTAAAGTACCCCAAAAAATGGAATTTCATCAAAATCTTTTTTTTTTGTATATATATTATTTATTTTATTGTTTTGTATCTAGCAAAATTGTAAGGTAAAAAACATAAAAGATCCTGGATTCTCCATTTAATTCGGAAAAAAAGAGATTCTTGTTCGTAGAACATCGATAGAGAAAAAAAAGCCGACTATCGGATTTGAACCGATGACCCTCGCATTACAAATGCGATGCTCTAACCTCTGAGCTAAGTGGGCTTACATAACGGAAATAGTGTAACAAATAGAAATAGGTATAGTATAGGAAATCCGTAAAATCTCAGATATTAGTTATTAATCTTAGCTATTAACTAGTTCTAAATTTGAAGTTATACTTATAAAAATAAAAAAATACTAAAACTTCTTAAAGATAAAGTTAGCTTGATATGCTTAACTATAGGATATTAAAAAATAAAATTATAGAATTTATTGGTATTTTCATTCGATCATTATAGACTTTATTATTTGTTAATAATTTGAGGATTAATATTTCACTAAGGGGAACATAGAGTCAGAGTAAATAAAATTGCTAATTCTGATTAGAAAAAAAGAATAAATATCAAGCGTTATAGTATAATTTTGAATACTATAAAAAAGTAAGACGGGAGGTGGGGGAGATAAAAACTTTTGGATATATTGATTCGGATTGAATTGCAAATACATCAAGGATAGAATCAATTCAATTCTGAATTGCAATAAGCAAGCGAGGTCTCTCAAATAGAGTCGAACTGAACTGCTAGACTACGTTGAGTGATGAACTCAATGATTCAAAAAAAAAACTAAGAGATGGATGAAATTACACAAGGAATCCTGGTCTCAAAGAAGAGGGAAATGGGGATATGGCGAAATCGGTAGACGCTACGGACTTGATTGTATTGAGCCTTGGTATGGAAACCTGCTAAGTGGTAACTTCCAAATTCAGAGAAACCCTGGAATTAAAAAAGGGCAATCCTGAGCCAAATCCGTGTTTTGAGAAAACAAGGGGTTCTCGAACTAGAATACAAAGGAAAAGGATAGGTGCAGAGACTCAATGGAAGCTGTTCTAACGAATCGAGTTAATTACGTTGTGTTGTTAGTGGAATTCCTTCTAGTTCTAAATTAGAGAAAGAGGGGTTTTATACCTTATACATTTAATAAACACGTATAGATACTGACATAGCAAACGATTAATCACAGAACTCATATTATATTCTAATTATAATATAGGTTCTTTATCTTTTTTAAAAATGAAATTAGAAATGATAATGATTATGAAATAAAAAACTCATATCATAATTTTTTTTTTTCATTATTGTGAATCCACTCCAATCGAATATTGAATAATCAAATTCTTCAATTAAAATTCAAAGTTTTCGAGATCTTTAAAAAAGTGGATTAATCGGACGAGGACAAAGAGAGAGTCCCATTCTACATGTCAATACTGACAACAATGAAATTTCTAGTAAAAGGAAAATCCGTCGACTTTATAAGTTGTGAGGGTTCAAGTCCCTCTATCCCCAAATCCTCTTTTATTCCCTAACTATACTATATTATTATTATTTATCCTCTTTTTTTTTTTCTTTTTATCAATGCACTTTTTTTTCTTTTTATCAATGCAATGGGTTTAAGATTCATTAGCTTTCTCATTCTACTCTTTCACAAAGGAATGCGAAGAGAACTCAATGGATCTTATCCTATTCATTGAATAGATTTCTTTTTTATTAGAGTATCGGCAAGAAATCTTGGTTATTCACTCTATTTTTAAGTTTTATTTAAGTAAACCATGCACAATGCATAGGACTACCCCCCCCATTTTCAAATTTAAAATTTGAAATACTTTAATTAATTTTTAGTCCTTTTAATTGACATAGATACAAATACTCTACTAGGATGATGCACAAGAAAAGGTCAGGATAGCTCAGTTGGTAGAGCAGAGGACTGAAAATCCTCGTGTCACCAGTTCAAATCTGGTTCCTGGCAGAGAAAAAAAAAAAAAAGATCCACCGAATAGGTATTGATCCAAATACCTCGAGATGGATTGTGATACATATTCATTAATAATATTTATTCATCTAAGTGGATAAATCTATAATATAAATATAGAGGCACTTCTTTTTCTTTTTAAAGAAGTTTTAAAATATATCTTTTCTTTATGATAAAGAAGGGGGTGAGATTCCCCTTTATTTTTTTGCGTTTCTTAATTTTGTATTCCGCTATTCCGACGAATATTTTTTTAGTCTTGCTTATCTTTATCTTATCTTATTTTCCTAGTTGTGCTAAGTAATGTGCGCGGTACAAAGTTCCTGGTAGAGAACTTCTTTGAGTCATCCTATTTTTCTGTTCATATGAAGGAAATTAATATGCGATTTTCAAAATAGGGGAATCCAAATGAAACCCTTTTTTTGCTCAGTCTATCTGGAATGCTTTTGTATAATTAGGAATTAATTATAAATAGGTATTCCGTTTCATCTAGGAAAAGAACCTAAAAATATTCCTTGACTTGAATAAAATCTGGAGTTGTGTTGTATAAGTGAGCATGAATTTCTTATCATTCAATGAGCATCTTGTATTTCATAAAAATTGGGGGTTATATAATCCTTACGTAAGGGCCAGCCTATCCAACTTTCAGGCATTAGGATACGTTTAAGGCGCGGATGATTATCATAAGAGATTCCCACCATATCATAAGATTCGCGTTCTTGAAAATCGGCACTTCTCCAAATCCAGAAGACAGACGGAATTCTAGGATTATCCTTTTGGGCAAAGACTTTTATGCAGACTTCTTCTGGATTATCTATACCATATTGTATTCTCGTAAGATGATACACGCTAGCTAAAGATCCACCGGGTGCTACATCATAAGCACATTGGGAGCGTAAATAATTGTAACCATATACATATAAAATGACAGCAATGGAATCCCAATCCCCTGCTTTTATTTGTAAAGTCTCTATTCCTCGGTGATCAAAGCCCAAAGATCTATGAACCACCTCATGTTTGACTAGCCAATTAGATAACCAACCCTGCTGCATTGTCTTCATCTCTCCCTCTTTGTATAAATATTTCACATTTCGGATGCAAGTTTGAAAGATTGCCCTGCTTTTTATTTTTCTACACAAAAGAGCCCCTCTCCTAATTCACTAATTTGTAGGAAGGTACTGAACTTTTGGATTTGAAAAAAGTTTCAGAAGATATATCTAATGTAGATGGTGATTGATAGAGCAATTCTTGCTCATAAGTTCCTGTATGAGTACTGCGCCTAACATAAAGCTTGTGACTGGTAGTAAAACATCTATTTTTATTTTGAGATAGAGTTTGATCCTCAACTATTTCTCGCGATATCTTCTTACGAAGTTTTGTTAGGGCATCTATAACTGCCTCCGGTTTAGGTGGGCAGCCCGGCAAGTAGACATCCACAGGAATTAACTTATCAACTCCCCGAACAGTACTATAGGAATCCGTACTGAACATTCCCCCTGTAATAGTACAGGCTCCCATAGCAATGACGTATTTTGGTTCAGGCATTTGCTCGTATAATCTCACTAAAGAGGGAGCCATTTTCATTGTTACCGTACCGGCTGTTAAAATTAGGTCTGCTTGCCTAGGACTTGATCTTGGTACCAATCCATAACGATCAAAGTCGAATCGTGAGCCTATTAATGAAGCAAATTCAATGAAACAACAACTGGTACCGTATAGAAGGGGCCATAAACTGGAGAGTCTTGACCAATTCGAAAGATCATTTGGTGTAGTTGAAATAACAGAATTGGAACTTGTTTGGTCAAGTAAGGGAAACTCAATCAAATTCATAACTGTCTCAATAGAATCTTTTCCTTCTTTTTTTTTGTCTAAATATTCAGTTAAGACCATTCCAAGGCTCCTTTTCGCCATGCATAAACTAAACCAACAACTAAGATAAGCACGAAAATCAAAGCTTCGATAAAAACGGATACACCCAATACGTCGAAACTCATTGCCCAAGGGTATAGAAAGACGGTTTCCACATCAAAAACAACAAAAACGAGCGCAAACATATAATAGCGTATTCGGAATTGTACCCAAGCCCCTCCCATGGGTTCTATACCCGATTCATAACTAGAAAGCTTCTCTGGTCCTTCACTAACCGGGGCTAAAAGTCCTGAAATCGAAAATGCCAAAATAGGAATAAGGCTTGCTATTATTAGAAATGTCCAAAAAATATCATATTCGTGAAGCAGAAACATAATGTACTCCCATTAATGTGGAATAGGCGGAACTTAAATTAGTCAATTCAATTCAGCATTGTCAATTTATCCAGAACTTCTCTCTTTTCCTCGGTGAAACAAGAATCTTTTTTGTTCAAACAAAAGCGCTTAGTTTAAGTTTAGTGTTTCCTCTGTGCTGCATCTTCTTTAAAGATTCATCCAATGGAATCCCAACTCCCTTTCTTTTGGATTTCCATTCTATTTAGATATGGTGTATGTAGATCTAATTCTTATATAAAGAAAACTTTCTCGTTTCACTTTGTCTCGCTTTCTCTAGAATCTCTAGAAAAAAGAATAGCTCTATCCTTTATTTAATATTTAATAATAAAATAATAAGAGACTATTAAATAAAAATGAGAATACTACTAAATTAGAACCTAATTAAGATAGTAGGACTAATCTATGCAGTATAATTAATGAGAAGTAATACTATAAAATAAAAATAAAGAACTCTATTTCAGAACTATGAGACAGAATATTCTGTTTTCTTATTTACTCTTTACTTTATTTTTTCTATTTAAAGTTGATCAATTTACATAATGTATCTATAAACAAAGTAATAAATATACTTAAAACAAAGTAGGAATTCGCAAAATGGATAAAATCATTGCAGTTATTATAGGGAAGTCTAGAGATATCCTATTTGAAGGAGGACGGGATTCAAATCAGGGAAAGGATCCTTTCTTCTATTGATTTGATAGAAATTCGTTTTTCTTTTCCTGTCTGTATGATTTTGATTTTCGATGAATGAGCCTTTGGTAATGCTTTTATCTCTATTCTATGTCGCAGGCGCCTATCCAGTCTATAAACAAATACTAATGAGAAAATGAAAACTATACTAAACTAAAGAAAACATAGGATAGAGATCCTAAAATCTAAAAAAGGGCATATTAGGGCTATACGGATTCGAACCGTAGACCTTCTCGGTAAAACAGATCAAACGGATTATTATCGAAATGATTTGAACTGTTTCAAAGACCCAACATGCATTTTTTTGCATTGGGCTCTTTCATAAACTGATTTAAAGATCAGTTAGTCCACCATAGTTTTTCTTTACGGAAAGATAATGAGATGGCTCCCTGTGCTCTGATTGATTTTTTGTATTATGATCTATCTAGGAGCAATACCAAAGTGTTTCAAAGGAGGATTACCTTGACTTAGGTCTGCCTCCGGTCTAAATTAAATCAACCTAAGTGAAATGGAGTCTCTATCGTTCCACTGCAAGAGTTAACTATGAGACTTCATACACCTTAAAGTTCATAGAACGAAAAGAAGTTTTTTGGAGGCCCTTATCCTCATTACGCCTAGCATTTAGTGGGCTGGATATTTACCTTATCAACTAGCAAATCCATAAGGGTTCTATTTGATTAGGCACCTGAATTGGCACCTGAATCGGACTGAACCGACTGTTTGTCAGGCTACTGTTCTCCTATTCTCTCGAATCTATGAAGTAAGACATTGATTTTGCAATAAGATCGATTATGTTCATTGCATAATAAGCTCCTTTGAAAAGCATTGGCGCACGTGTAAACGAGTTGCTCTACCGAACTGAGCTATAGCCCTTATCAGAGATATCTTAACATATAGATAATTTCTTGTCAAGATGAATATTTTCTAATGCCAGAGGATACCCCTTTGATCTGTATCTGTTTAGTATTTAGTTTAGTATTTAGTATATAACAGACCAATAACAGAGCGGTATTGCTTAGAAAAGGGATTCAATATATAATCGATCGAAGTAATGGGTCTTCCTTTGTGGTGATAAATTGCCTACTTAACTCAGTGGTTAGAGTATTGCTTTCATACGGCGGGAGTCATTGGTTCAAATCCAATAGTAGGTAAGTAGGTAGAAAAATTACTAGATAGCATTGGACTTACTTCGCTTCGCTATCTAATAACTTTTTCTACCCCTCTTCCCTTTTTCTTTGTATCAACTATAAACCACTGGATTGTCTTCAATTGGATGGGGGAATCCAATTGACAGCCTCGATTCGTATCCTAGCTCGTCTGAGAGCGAGCTTCGCTTCAACCAAATCTTTCGTACCCTCAGCTTTACTCAAGTTAGCTTCGGCTATTTCAAGTGCCTTTTGAGCTTCTTCCGGATCAATATCACTACCCAGTTCCGCATCATTTCCTAAAATGATGATCTCATTATTAACTATTCTCGCAAAACCGCTCCACAGAATCGCTGTTAACCATTGGTCGTTGAGGAGGCGTATTCTCAAAGGACCCATATCTACTGCTGTGTTAATGGGGGCGTGGTTTGGTAATACGCCAATTTGGCCACTATTAGTGGATAAAATGATTTCTTTCACTTCACAATCCCAAATAATTCGCTTAGGAGTCAGTACATAAAGATTTAATTTCATTTCTTCGATTTGTTCTCCTCTTCTAAGGTTATAGCTTTCGTGCTAGCTTCATCGATGTTACCCACCAAATAAAAAGCCTGTTCAGGTAGGCCGTCTAATTCTCCGGAAAGGATTAGTTGAAATCCCCTAATAGTTTCCGCAAGAGCAACATACTTTCCTGGAGAACCAGTAAAAACTTCTGCCACAAAGAACGGTTGTGATAAGAAACGCTCAATTTTTCTTGCTCTTGCTACAGTTAAACGATCCTCTTCCGATAATTCATCCAAGCCAAGAATTGCGATAATGTCCTGAAGTTCTTTGTAACGTTGTAAAGTTTCCTTAACTCTTTGCGCAGTTTCATAATGTTCGTTGCCAACGATCCGAGGCTGTAACATAGTCGAGGTTGAATCTAAAGGATCTACTGCTGGATAAATACCCTTGGAAGCTAATCCTCTGGAAAGTACGGTAGTAGCATCCAAATGTGCAAATGTTGTGGCAGGGGCAGGGTCGGTCAAATCGTCTGCAGGTACATAAACTGCTTGAATCGAAGTTATAGATCCCTTTTTAGTAGAAGCAATTCTTTCTTGCAAAGAACCCATTTCTGTACTAAGAGTAGGTTGATAACCCACTGCGGAGGGCATTCTCCCTAATAAAGCGGATACCTCTGATCCTGCTTGAACAAAACGAAAGATATTATCGATAAATAAAAGCACGTCTTGCTTATTAACATCTCGGAAATATTCCGCCATAGTTAGGGCAGTTAAACCAACTCTCATACGAGCTCCCGGTGGTTCATTCATTTGGCCATAGACTAGAGCTACCTTTGATTCCTCAATATTTTTTTCATTAATTACTCCGGATTCCTTCATTTCCATATAAAGATCATTTCCTTCACGAGTCCGTTCCCCTACTCCACCGAATACGGATACGCCCCCATGAGCTTTAGCAATGTTATTGATTAATTCCATGATCAGTACTGTTTTACCTACTCCAGCCCCCCCAAATAGTCCTATTTTTCCTCCACGTCGATAAGGAGCTAAAAGATCGACGACCTTAATAAATACCTGTTTCAAAGATGGATAATTTCGTATCTAACTCGATAAAGGCAGGCGCAGATCTATGAATAGGGAACGTTGCACTACCTTCTACAGGACCCAAATTGTCAACAGCGTCCCCAAGAACGTTGAAAATTCGTCCGAGAGTAGCTCCACCGACCGGAACACTGAGAGGAGCTCCCGTGTCAATCACTTCCATTCCTCTCATCAACCCGTCCGTAGCACTCATAGCTACAGCTCTAACTCGATTATTTCCTATTAATTGTTGTACCTCACAAGTCACATAATTTGCTTATCGGCAGTGTCTCTACTCTGGACTACCAAAGCGTTATAAATATAAGGTAACTTGCCTGGGGGAAAAGTGACATCCAGCACGGGTCCAATAATTGATCGATACGACCTGTACTTTTTTCTTCAATGGTGGAAACCCCGGGAGGAGAAGTAGTAGGATTGGTTCTCATAATTATCACATAATTAAAAAAAAAGGAATTTGTCGAAATTTTTTCTTTTTTATTGTTGAATAATGCCAAATCAAATCAAAAAAATCCAAAAGTAAAAGGAAATGGATAGTTATAATTCAATAAGAGAGAAAAGGGGACCAGGACTTGATTTCGTTGCCCAAGCGAATCCCATTCAATCGTTTACTCATGGAATGAGGTCCATGGGAAAGGCAATCAATCTTTTTTATCATATACATTTTGCCTTTTGTGGAGGATCTGTGCCTACTCTACTTTCCTATCTAGGACTTCGATATACAAAATATATACTACTGTGAAGCATAGATTGCTGTCAACAAAGAATTTTATTAGTATTTAGTTAGGTATTTGCATTCAAATAAGAAAAGAGAACTATTAAAACTTGTAAAATAAGATTTAGAATTATTTGGGGTGCGCGCTATGAGCTATCAAAGAGGATACAAAGTAATATGGATTTGGTAAATCAAATCCATGGTTTAATAACGAACCGTGTATCTTACCATAACAACACTCAATTCCTATCGAATTCCTATATTGGAATCCTATAGGATAGAACATACACAGGGTGTACGCATTATATATGAATGAAACATATTCATTAACCTAAGCATTGCCCTCAATTTTCTTAATGAGTGATATTATATTAATTGAATATCCTTGTTGTGTTTACGAGATTTTTGCTAAAGTTCATTTACGCCTAATTAACATCGAGTAGACCCTGTTATTGTGAGAATTCTTAATTCAAGAGTTATAGGGAGGGACTTATGTCACCACAAACAGAAACTAAAGCAGGGTGTTGGATTTCAAGCTGGTGTTAAAGATTATAAATTGACTTACTACACCCCAGAGTATGAAACTAAGGATACTGATATCTTGGCAGCATTCCGAGTAAGTCCTCAGCCTGGGGTTCCGCCCGAAGAAGCAGGGGCTGCAGTAGCTGCCGAATCTTCTACTGGTACATGGACAACTGTTTGGACTGTGGACTTACCAGTCTTGATCGTTACAAAGGACGATGCTATCACATCGAGCCTGTTGCTGGGGAAGACAACCAATGGATCTGTGTATGTAGTCTATCCATTAGACCTATTTGAAGAGGGTTCCGTTACTAACATGTTTACTTCCATTGTAGGTAACGTATTTGGTTTCAAAGCCCTACGTGCTCTACGTTTGGAGGATCTACGAATTCCCCCTACTTATTCAAAAACTTTCCAAGGCCCGCCTCATGGTATCCAAGTTGAAAGAGATAAGTTGAACAAGTACGGTCGTCCTTTATTGGGATGTACTATTAAACCAAAATTGGGATTATCCGCAAAAAATTATGGTAGAGCGTGTTATGAGTGTCTACGTGGGGACTTGATTTTACCAAAGATGATGAAAACGTAAACTCACAACCATTTTATGCGCTGGAGAGACCGGTTTTGTCTTTGTGCCGAAGCTATTTATAAATCACAGGCCGAAACCGGTGAAATCAAGGGGCATTACTTGAATGCGACTGCGGGTACATGTGAAGAAATGATTAAGAGAGCTGTATTTGCAAGAGAATTAGGGGTTCCTATTGTAATGCATGACTACTTAACTGGGGGATTCACCGCAAATATACTACGTGTGCTCATTATTGCCGCGACAATGGCCTACTTCTTCACATTCACCGTGCAATGCATGCAGTTATTGATAGACAGAAAAATCATGGTCATGCATTTCCGTGTATTAGCTAAAGCATTGCGTATGTCTGGGGGAGATCATATCCACTCCGGTACAGTAGTAGGTAAGTTAGAAGGGGAACGCGAAATGACTTTAGGTTTTGTTGATTTATTGCGCGATGATTTTATTGAAAAAGATCGTGCTCGCGGTATCTTTTTCACTCAGGACTGGGTATCCATGCCAGGTGTTATACCGGTAGCTTCAGGTGGTATTCATGTTTGGCATATGCCAGCTCTGACCGAAATCTTTGGGGACGATTCTGTATTACAATTTGGTGGAGGAACTTTAGGACATCCTTGGGGAAATGCACCTGGTGCAGCAGCTAATCGAGTGGCTTTAGAAGCCTGTGTACAAGCTCGTAACGAAGGGCGCGATCTTGCTCGCGAAGGTAATGAAATTATCCGAGCAGCTTGCAAATGGAGTCCTGAACTAGCCGCAGCTTGTGAAGTATGGAAGGCGATCAAATTCGAGTTCGAGCCGGTAGATACTATTGATTAACTAGATAAAACTAAAGATAAAGAAGGTATAAATAAAAAAGAAACGAAATAAAAAGAGAAAAAAATCAGTTATGAAATGCAGTAATTCTTCTTTATTCTTCTAATTGATTGCAATTAAACTCGGCTCAATCTTGTTTAGAAAAAAAAAGATTGAGCCGAATAAAAATAGATCATGATATGATCATGAGACTTGACAAATTGAGATTCGTCTATTCTATATATCTAGAATATATATATTAAGGTATAATACAATAAAGAAATACAAATAAAATAATAAAATAATAAATATAGTAGTATCATATGATAATGATAATGGAATCAAATACGCAGTATTTACAGAAAAAAGTCTTCGTTTATTGGGAAAGAATCAATATACTTTTAATGTCGAATCGGGATTCACTAAGACAGAAATAAAGCATTGGGTCGAACTCTTCTTTGGTGTTAAGGTGGTAGCTGTGAATAGCCATCGACTACCTGGAAAAGGTAGAAGAATAGGACCTATTCTGGGCCATACAATGGCATTACAGACGTATGATCATTACCCTTCAACCGGGTTATTCTATTCCACTTCTAGATAGAGAAAAAAAACTAAAGGAGAATGAATGAAAAAAGACATAGTTTGGAAGTTAGACCTTTTTATAGGACTCTCTTTCAATTTCAAAAAAGAGGACGTTTGAAACTTTTAACAGGCGTAATCGTGAGTCAACAAGTGACTCGAACTGTGTGTAAAAAAAGAAGCATTTTTTTTTTTTTTCAAAATGCTAGAACTAGATACAGGAAGTTTCTATAACCTTGAGAAAAAGGATAAAAAGGTAGTTTTTTTTTAGTTTATGACTCCGATCAAGAGCGAGAAATCCTTGATTTGGGATTGGACATAGAACCTGGACCCATCGTAGAGACGTTTAGTTCAAAAGAAAGGATCGTATCCTGATGGTAAGAATTATACTTTCGTGGAAATACAGCGCTATAGACTTCAATGCGGTAGAGTAGACGTTTTGTTTCTAATTTTTCTGGACCAAACCTCCGCTCCGACCCAACGATACATGAATTTTTTCTGTTCATATTCATAAATAAAAAAGATTCGGAATCGCAATGCTACTATATGCGTCCAGAGGAGTATTTGGAATAATATTCTTCTATAATCCATTGATTGCGGGGGGTCTTACTAACAGGGCTTCGCTGCACGGGACAGGTCTTCGTCGAAAAGCTAACTCCACCCGGCATTTTCATACCCTTTCTTGGGTGGTTATATCGCCTTTTAAAGTCTAAGAGGGTAGTAGGGGATCTATAGTAGGTAAGATAATTGCCCTTTGATTTTGATTGAATATACTATTTTTCCGCCTTTACCACGCATTATTGTATGCGCTTCTAGAGAAGTATGTATGCAGGAAGTAAATTCTAACCGCTTTCTTTTGAATCCAATTTCAAATTAGATTAGAAAGATAGAAAGGCCATGAGGATGGGAAAATCAAAATAAAATCTTTTTAATTAGTTCTCCTTTTTTGGAATTTTCTTATTATCCTTTCATTTTTTTTACAGATATTTTTTCAAACTAAAAATAAAAAATACAATACAATAGTCAATATTCCTTATAATAGATATACTTAATTATATCATAAGAATCTTAAGATATTTTTCGACTAGATAGAAATAGTAGAAATAGTAAATTTGAATTGAGACACCTATTCCATGACGGATTTAAACTTACCTTCTATTTTCGTGCCTTTAGTAGGCTTAGTATTTCCGGCAATTGCAATGACTTCTTTATTTCTTTATGTGCAAAAAAATAAGATTGTCTAGTATTTTTTAGTGTAAGTAATATAATATGGTAGGGTATGTGGCTTTTTCTACACACACTTTCTACACACAAATGAAAAACGGTTATGGATGCGGATATAGGCTACGAGCATAAATGCATGAATATGCAGAGCCAGGTATAGCGAGTTTTATTTTATTTATTTTAATTGAATCAACGAATATTTTTTGAATAGAAAGTCAATGTATCTAACCTATTATTTCACAGGAGTACTAGTTGCTGAAGGCGATTTCAGAATCAAAAAAAGTAAAGTCAAAATTATTTAGCTTATTCTCTCAATTTCAATCGACCGCTGCTGGATTTAGTATATCTAATATGAATTGGCGATCAGAACACATATGGGTAGAACTTCTAAAAGGTTCTCGAAAAAGGGGTAATTTTTTCTGGGCCTGTATTCTTTTTCTAGGTTCACTAGGATTCTTATCGGTTGGGATTTCCAGTTATCTTGGTAAGAATATTATATCTATACTTCCATCTCAAGAAATTCTTTTTTTTCCGCAGGGGGTCGTGATGTCTTTCTACGGAATCGCAGGCCTATTCATTAGCTCCTACTTGTGGTGTACTATTTTGTGGAATGTAGGTAGTGGTTATGACCGATTCGATAGAAAAGAGGGAATAGTGTGCATTTTTCGTTGGGGATTCCCTGGAATAAAACGTCGCGTCTTCCTTCGATTCCTTATGCGGGATATCCAATCAATTAGAATTCAGGTTAAAGAGGGTCTTTATCCTCGTCGTATTCTTTATATGGAAATCCGGGGCCAGGGGATCATTCCCTTGACTCGTACTGATGATAAATTTTTTACTCCACGAGAAATTGAACAAAAAGCTGCCGAATTGGCCTATTTCTTGCGCGTACCAATTGAAGTATTTTGAGGTATCTTTTTTGAACTGAGTTGAATGAAGAAAAGAAGAATTGGAAGAAGAAAAGTTTTCTCAACACAGGGAGGAAGTCCCTTCTAAATTGGATTTGTTATTGTAAGGGGATTTTTAAGTATTTATCTAAAGGAAGGAACAAACGAGGATAAGAGAAATTTGCTTTTAATTTTTTTTTATCCAAGTTAGATATATCGCATACTATTCTTCCTTTTTCATCCGAAAGGGCTTTTTTTTTATTCTATTTCACTATTTCATTCCATCTAGATCTAAGAAAGAACCCAATGCACTGAAATTCCACTAATAACTAATATACAAAAAAGAAGAATAGATACAGGGTATCAAACCTATAGAGTTTTTGCTTCAAAGAAATAGAAATATCATGAAATAGAAATATCATCATATAGAGTCAGGGAATGGAATAGAGTCAGCGAATGAAGCATATTCATTAACAACTCCATTTACAGATCAAAAATGAAAAAAAAGAAAGCATTGCCTTCTTTACTATATCTTGTATTTATCGTACTTTTGCCTTGGGGGGTCTCTTCCTCATTTAACAAATGTCTGGAACTTTGGATTAAGAATTGGTGGAATACCAGGCAATCCGAAACTCTCTTAACTGATATTCAAGAGAAAAGGATTCTAGAAAGATTCATAGAATTAGAAGAACTTTCTCTCTTGGACGAGATGATAAAAGGGAAACTAAAGACACATGTACAAAAACCTCCTACAGGAATACACAAGGAAATAATACAATGGGTCAAAATAAATAATGAGGATCATCTCCATACCATTTTGCATTTCTCGACAAATATAATCTGTTTGGCTATTCTAAGTGGTTCTTTTTTTCTGGGTAAAGAGGAACTTGTCATTTTGAATTCTTGGGTTCAGGAATTCTTCTATAATTTAAATGACTCAATAAAAGCTTTTTTTATTCTTTTAGTTACTGATTTTTTTGTTGGATTTCACTCCACCCGTGGTTGGGAACTAGTAATTCGTTGGGTCTACAACGATTTTGGATGGGCTCCTAACGAGCTTATTTTCACTATTTTTGTTTGTAGTTTTCCAGTAATTCTAGATACATGTTTGAAATTTTGGGTCTTTTTTTGTTTAAATCGTCTATCTCCTTCGCTTGTAGTCATTTATCATTCAATTAGTGAAGCATAAATTCATTTGATCTCCCGATATTAATATTAATCAAATTAGCAAGCATCTTTTTTTAGAAAGAAAGCCCTTTTCCATTTTAGCAAAATTCTTTCTATTTATACCTACTTTAAGGTATTCATCATTGCAGTACAACTGTTGCAGTAGAATGACAACAGATTCGTGTATAGGGAACTAGATTAGCTTAGCTACCTATCTAATTTATTGTAGAAATTCTGGGATCTGCGATTGGACATGGAAAATAGAAATACTTTTTCTTGGGTAAAGGAACAGATAACTCGATCGATTTCTGTATCGATCATGATATACGTAATAACTCGGACATCTATTTCAAATGCATATCCCATTTTTGCGCAGCAGGGTTATGAAAACCCACGAGAAGCAACTGGACGAATTGTATGTGCCAATTGCCATTTAGCTAGCAAGCCCGTCGATATTGAAGTTCCCCAAGCTGTGCTTCCCGATACTGTATTTGAAGCAGTTCTTCGAATTCCTTATGATATGCAATTGAAACAAGTTCTTGCTAATGGAAAAAAGGGAGGGTTGAATGTAGGTGCTGTTCTTATTTTGCCCGAGGGATTCGAATTAGCGCCGCCCGATCGTATTTCCCCTGAGTTAAAAGAAAAGATAGGAAATCTTGCTTTTCAGAGTTATCGTCCCGATAAAAAAAACATTCTTGTGATAGGCCCTGTTCCCGGTAAGAAATATAGTGAAATTGTCTTTCCCATTCTTTCCCCTGATCCTGCTACGAAGAAAGATGCTCATTTCTTAAAATATCCCATATATGTAGGGGGAAACCGAGGAAGAGGACAGATCTATCCTGATGGTAGCAAGAGTAACAATACAGTCTATAATGCTACGTCAACAGGTATAGTAAGAAAAATACTACGTAAAGAAAAGGGGGGGTATGAAATATCCATAGTTGATGCATCAGATGGACGCCAAGTGATTGATATTATACCTCCCGGACCAGAACTTCTTGTTTCAGAGGGGGAATCCATCAAGCTTGATCAACCATTAACAAGCAATCCTAATGTGGGAGGTTTTGGTCAGGGGGACGCAGAAATCGTGCTTCAGGATCCATTACGTGTCCAAGGCCTTTTGTTCTTCTTCGCATCCGTTATTTTGGCACAAGTTTTTTTGGTTCTCAAAAAGAAACAGTTTGAAAAGGTTCAATTGTACGAAATGAATTTCTAGGTCCCGGGATTTCTTACCATCAAGTTGGTAAAAAGCCTCGATTTATTGGCAATTGCTAGAATTATCTATGATCTATTTTGGAAATCCTTTTTTTGTTTAGACTGCTTTTTGTTTATGAGATGTCTGGAATTCCTTATTTATATCCCATGCAAAAGAAGAGAATCCAAGGCAAAGGCGAGAACAATCAAATTAAAATTTCTTCTTTTTCGGAGGGATTGCAGGTCTTCTTAATCGTCTATTCGGCACAAGAAAAAGCCTTTTTCTTGTGCCGATTCTTCTTGTATCAAAATAAGAATCCTTTTTCTTCCTAATTCGTCAAAGATTACTATTTCTTCTTTATTCGGGTCTGTCTCTTGGACCTCTTTTTCTTTTGCTTAGGTTTAGCCGAGGTAGTGGACAAACAGAGGGGAAGAAAATATGGCGGGGGAAAAATTTCTTGTGATTGTGAGCAAATTGCTTGGCTTGTTTAATTAAGTTCAACTTCAAATTTACAGAAATTTTGCAAAAAAAAAGTAAACTCTTCCATTGAAGGTTTTTTTATTTTTAGGCTAGTTGAATAGTTTTGATTAAGGTTTTATTAGTTTATTACTCGAAACTAAATCAAGGATTTTCAGGATACTTCCTTCGTGGAATAAGATATTGGATCCTCGAGTGATCTCTTTTTCTTGTTGCTTCATAAGAGTGAATCGAATAGATTCAATTCGCGTTATAAGAGTAAAATAAAAATTCCGCGGGTCCTTTCCGCTCTAATCAGATAAAGGGGGGTAAGGACCCGCTAAGCTCCTACTTTTTCATGTTTACAATCTGGTCCCTCCGATTACTATAGAGATGAACCCAATCCAGAATATGAACCATAAAAGAAAACACCTACTAAACCAATCACAGCAATACCAGCTACAGTACCTATCAGCCAAAGAGGAATTCTTCCAGTAGTATCGGCCATTTCCCCTACTTTCCTCCACATTTTATCAATTGGTCATGCTAGAGACAAAAACAGTCATGGGTAGTTATAAGGATGGTATCCTTCCAAATGGGATAAGAGAATTCTTATTAGTCTCTTTCTTTCTCTCAATTGAAGAAGTAATTGGAAAATAAAACAGCAAGTACAAAAATGAGTAATAAACCCCAGTATAGACTGGTACGATTCAATTCAACATTTTGTTCATTCGGGTTTGATTGTGTCATAGTTCTATAGTTGGAATTTGTTTTATCGTTGGATGAACTGCATTGCTGATATTGATCCCAAGAAAAAAACAGTAGGTACAGCTAGTCCGTGAATAGCCAGCCATCGCACTGTAAAAATAGGATAGGTTCGATCTATGGTCATTGAGGGCCTCCTAAAAGGATCTACTAAATTCATCGAGTTGTTCTAAAGAATCAAAACGGTCGGTTATTAACGGAATTCCTTGTCGGCTTTCCGTGAAATACTCGTTTGGCCTAGGACTTCCAAACACGTCATAAGCTAAACCCGTACTGACAAATAACCAACCCGCAATGAATAGGGAAGGTATAGTAATGCTATGAATAACCCAGTATCGAATACTGGTAATAATATCAGCAAAAGAACGTTCTCCCGTGCTTCCAGACATGCTGAACTCCCAAAATTTTTGTACATTCAAAAAAGGAATTGATTCCGTAAAAGATGGGATCGACCAGTAAATAGAAAATTACTGATATTTCATCCTTGTGAGATTGTCAATTTTGTACCAAAGGTGTATTTTGAGTATACCGAATTAGTATAGCTATCCTTCCTATGGCACAGCAATCTGGTTTTGCCTGGTTCCGAAACATAATTACTTTTTTATTTTTTTTTTGTCTATAGGTAAGCTATATGTTATTCAAGGCATCAATAGAAAACCCCATTTTTGTAGGTTCTACTTACTTTTCATTGGCTTCGGAATAATAGAGTAATTCGGAATAGCAGCCAAAATCTTGGGAAAATCTAAGTTAATGATCAATAGGTTTGGATAAATAATTTAGGAAGGATATTCTCATACTGACACAATACAAGGACAAGTATATGTGAAATCTATCCTTTCATAATTCGTAATTCATCCTTGTATTGTTTGTTGGATTAGGTCTAACTTTCTTGACCAAACTGCGAGCGCGGAACTTTACGAGATGAAATAGGGAAAGACAGAAGATAGAATAGAACTTAAAAGGATAATTGAAGTGACTCGTCTTCGAATCTACTTTGGTTGGAGTTCGAAAAAGGAATAAAAATAAAGTAAATTCAAGGAAGAGCTTTCTTTTTTTTTTTTTTTTAACAGCCCCTTGGCAGGTCGTGGAATGCTTTTGTTCTCCTCTTATTCCATATGGAATACAATCAGTTAAAATAAGAAGGAATAGGGGAATATTCGATCGTTCACTCCAAAAAGAGGGTCCTATTGAAAAAGAAATTATCCAAAATAGAAAGAAGTTTTTTTTTTCAAATTCAATTGTTTATTTATCTCTTATTCAAAAATTTCCCTGAAAATTGAATTTCTTTTTTTCATTCAATGGGGTTAGATGATCTAGTTCTTAATATTATTACTTTACTCAATTGACAAATTCCACAACAAATCTCTTGATTCGGAATTAGGGACTCATGTATCATCTGATGAATCCACTTTCTTTTACACTTCTGTATCTTACTCTATCTTGTTTTTTAGTATTATCTAAAATAACTGATGAATTATGAATTTTCCATAACTTAGGTAAATGCTTTACCAACATATGTAGTGTAGTAAAAAAAAATAAATGGAATTTAACTCTTTCATGCTTACTTTAACTAGTTATTTTGGTTTTCTACTGGCTGCTTTAACTATAACCCCAGCTCTATTTATTGGCTTGAACAAGATACGCCTTATTTGAATTGACTGAATAATTATAATTCAGAAAAGAAAAATCTTTCTTTGGGATTCCTGGCATTCTACGACTCTTTTCCAGACTAATTAGGAATTCTTTTCTTGGTCATTGAGATTCGTGGATAATTTAGAGTACTATTTAGGGATAGATCGTACCTCTTTTTTTATCCCCTCGAACAAATCGAAATGATTGAAGTTTTTCTATTTGGAATCGTCTTAGGCCTAATTCCTATTACTTTAGCGGGATTATTCGTGACTGCGTATTTGCAATACAGGCGTGGGGATCAGTTGGATCTTTGATTGAGTCATTTTTTTTTTTTGATTGACCTCCTCCAGACCAGAGAGGAGGTCAAATTGAAATTGGAGTTACAATTCAATTTTGTTAAGTTATTTTACTCTGCTTCGACATAAAATAGATGGAATCACGCTCTGTAGGATTTGAACCTACGACATCGGGTTTTGGAGACCCGCGTTCTACCGAACTGAACTAAGAGCGCTTTCATTCATTCAAAAAGAAAATCTTTTTCTATTCCTAATGTATCTCACGTACGTATAGTCTCCACAAATTCAAGTTATACCCACTTTACTTTAATTGATCTCGTCGCTACTGCCTATAAAGAAGAAAGAAGTAATAGGTAGGGATGACAGGATTTGAACCTGTGACATTTTGTACCCAAAACAAACGCGCTACCAAGCTGCGCTACATCCCTTTTCCAAATTAAATTGTTGTACAATGCCATTGTACACAATTCCTGTCTTCTTTTCCACATCATAATTTTCTTCTTCTTTCTTTCTCTATCTATATATAGAACCCTCGTGTCATTTCTTCTTTTTGGTCTCATATAATTAAGGAATTATATACATATAAAATCCAATATAATTTCGCCTATAAAAGAAGGATTACTTTTCCTTGGTAATATATAGGAAGAAGGGGTCATCTTTTTCTTTTTTAGGGATAGGAAAATTTCGTCGATATGGTTCATTTTATATATAGCATAACAATCTTGGGCAAGAGTTTATGATCATATATGTATTCCAACAAGGAAGGAGGATTTTCAATGCGGGATATAAAAACATATCTCTCTGTAGCACCCGTGCTAAGTACTCTATGGTTTGGTGCTTTAGCAGGTTTATTGATAGAAATTAATCGTTTATTCCCAGATGCTTTGTCATTCCCTTTTTTTTAATTCTAGTTATTGCTATGGGAGGGATAGATTTCTTCGTGATATGACAAAATTTGATCCTTTTCAATCTTTTTTTAGTATCGGAAGGAAAAAGAAAGAAAAGATGGATTGGGTTGAACCTCAGAGTCATTAAAAATTTGGTAAACCCCATTTTTGAAAATAGAAATTCAATTTAAAGGGGTACCCAAGCTAAATAAGGCCTCAGAAATCAGAGCATAGAAAAGGCGGGGCTGGCTAATTAAATGAAAGGATTTCGAACCAAAATCTTTGCTAATTCGACAAGGATTGTATTCTTTAATTATTTCTCTATTTTTTATTACTTAATTAAAGAATAAAAAAAAATTATTCTAATGAATTTTATTCTTCTTCTTCGGATTCAAAATAGAAGAATAAAAGAATAAGTAGAAGAATTAAGTTAAGTCAATCCAAAAAGAAAAGGAGGTTCATGGCCAAGGGAAAAGATGTTAGAATCAGAGTTATTTTGGAATGCATCAGTTGTGTTCGAAAAGGTGCCAATGAGGAATCGACGGGGATTTCTAGATATAGTACTCAAAAGAATCGCCACAATACACCCGGACAATTAGAATTCAAAAAATTTTGTCGTTATTGTCGCAAGCATACGACTCATCACGAAATAAAGAAATAGGAACATCGTGTGTTTGATCTTTCCAAACAACAGAAAGAGTAAGAACTTCATATTTAATATATAAAGAAAACATAGTATAGAATACAAAATACAAATCAACTCATCTGATTTCCGGTAGATATTATTTCATATGTATAGAGGGTATTCATATACTATAATATGAATCAAATAAGATATGGATCAAAGAAAAACTACTTCTTCTGGATCCTAAATTAATAAAATAAAGAAGTGAATTTTCAAATTTTCAAATTTTAAATAAGGAATAAATCATGTATACATCTAAACAACCTTTTCTTAAATCTAAGCAACCCTTTAGTAAATCCAAGCAAACTTTTAATAAATCCAAGCAACCCTTTCGTAAATCCAAGCAAACTTTTCGTAAATTCAAGCAACCTTTTCGTAAATCTAAACAACCTTTTCGTAGGCGTCCCCGGATTGGCCCGGGAGATCGAATTGATTATAGAAACATGAGTTTAATTAATAGATTTATTAGTGAACAAGGAAAAATATTATCGAGACGAATAAATAGATTAACCTTGAAACAACAACGATTAATTACTCTTGCTATAAAACAGGCTCGTATTTTATCTTTCTTACCGTTTCGTAACTATGAGAACGAAAAGCAATTTCAAGCCCAGTCAATTTCAATAATTACAGGTTCTAGACCCAGAAAAAATAGACATATTCCTCAATTAACGCAAAAGTACAATTCCAATCGAAACTTAAGAAACAACAACCAAAATTTAAGAAACAACAACCGGAACTTAAGTTCCGATTGTTGATGTTTTATTCGAATTCGAAAGGGCCAGACCTATATATATTATAAAGAAAGTAATCCAGCTCGTTGATTCCTACCACTTAATCTTAATTTATTGTATCTTCCCGGAGTTCCCTCTCCGGGAATTCATCTTTTATTATTCCAGTATATTACTTTATTTATACCTTTAATTGATGATCTTTATTTTATTGGAAATCGTGTAAAGATTATTTGGATTTGATACAGCTACTTGTGCAAGCATTTTACGATTAAGAATCAATTTCTTCTTGTACAGGTTGTGTATTAATTTACTATAACTATCGAATACTTTATATACCCGCGTTGCTGCGTTTATCCGAGTGATCCACAAACGACGAAAATCCCTCTTTTGCCTACCTCTATCTCGATGAGAGGAAACAAAAGCTCTTTTTACCTGTTGGGTAATCATTCGATTAAGTCTTAAATGAGCCCCTCTAAAGTTTGAGGCAAATGAACGCATTTTTGTTCGTCGTCTCCGGGCTATATATCCTCGCGGAACTCTGGTCATTGAATCAAATTAACCTTAATGAATAACTAATGATTTCTCTTCTTTTAGCCACCCTTTTTCTCATTAATAACAAAACTAATTATTCCGATATATAAAATATTAATTCCAATGGCTTTTGCTATAGTAACCTTCCCAACCACGATTTTTTATTCCACTCCGTTCAGTTATTTCTATACGAAATAACAAATTCATTCTAATAATACTAAAAAAAATAGTGGGTTCCATCGTTTCTATGGTTCCCTTTTAAACGGTGAGGCCCTCTCTATACACCGGAGCCCTTTCTTTCATCAAAAGGTATTGCGAACTTGTATAGTCCACATTCTTTGGCTCTACCTATCCATTATAGAGTAAATAGCTCTTTTCACAATAAGAGTTATCCATACAGTGACGGTATTTAATTATGAAAGTTGGCTAAGTAGCTGACCCTGTTAGTCCGTTCTTTTAAGATAAAGGAGCATAAGCCTTTTTCTTTTTATTACTATTTCCTCCGCTTAATGGATAACCATTTGCTACCAATGGGAGAATTGCTTCTTATTTCCAATTTAGATAATTGGATTTGCACCAAAGGAAACCATAAATTCCATATACCATAGAAATCTAGGATAGAGAAGCTATATCCTATTCATTGGTACTAATCATGGATACTTCAATTTTTTTTATATTTGTTTGAAGTCATGATCTGAACGAGTCGCACATACACCCTAGCACATGTTCCTCGACGCTGAGGGCATCCTTTAAGCGCGGCCGTTTTTCGAGCATTTCGTATTGGCTGTCTTGCGTTTCTAATAAGTTGTTTAACCGTCGGCATGTTGTATGTATATAGAAAAAAATGGATTGGTTTAGATCCATCTTAACCTGATGATTGCTCATCATGAAGTCTTTCTATTTTCTATTAAATCGAGGAAAACACGAATTTAGCTGTGAAATAACTTTACAAGAAATCCGGACACTACCAATCCTTAAACATTTCTGGAAACCACACTGGATCAGTATCGCAGTGCTTGTCAATCATTTCATCCCCTACAATATCGACAAGTCCATAAGCTTTGGCTTCGTCTGCTGACATAAAAACATCCCTTTCCATGTCTTCGGATACAACCCAAAAAGGCTTGCCTGTTCTTACTGCATAAACCCTTGTGATCATTTCGCGAACTTTGTGTAACTCTTCTACTTCTAGTAAAAATTCTGGTGTCCTTGCCCGATAATAAGCACTAGCAGGTTGGTGAAGCATAATCCTCGCGTGAGGGAATGCTATACGCTTGGTGGGTTCTCCTCCAAGCAGAATGAAGGACGCCATGGAGGCGGCTATTCCGAGGCATATTGTATATATATCTGGTGTCACCGTTTGCATCGTATCAAAAATAGCCATTCCTGAGATTAGCCACCCGCCTGGGGAGTTTATAAACAAAAAAATATCACTAATTCCATCTTCTATACTCAGATATACCATGAGACCTGTAATATGATTCGTGATCTCGCAACGAATCTCTTGACCTAAAAAAAGTGTCCTTTCTCGATACATAACATTGTATAAGTCAACCCAAGTCGCTTCTTCATCTCCAGGAATCCGGTAAGGTACTTTTGGAACACCAATGGGCATATTAGATTAATATTATTAAATTTAAGTAAGAAAACCACACTTTAATATGGAAACGTAAGAATGGAACAGAAAGAAAGAATCCGCAGTTTATTGTCTTAATTTTTATTCTTATTCTATATGAATATTATAGATTCTATTAATACGTAGATTGAAAGGTTATACATATAAGGAATGTAAGACAGATTGAATAAAGAAAAGGGAATGGGTGATTTGAATGCTAAACAAAGAGGGGTAGCGATCTATTCTTCGTTTTTTCCAAATTGGCCAAGTTACCCATTGCATATTGGCACTTATCGAGTATAGAATAGATCTGCTTCTCTTTCTTCTTATGAACAGAATTGGCTTCTTATTTTTAATGGAATGAAATAAATATTCGCGCTTTCTGACACAGAATCCCCTAGAAGGGTTAGGTACATAGGATATGGATAGTCTTTTTCAATGCGATAAAATAAAGCGACATCGTGTCTATTTTTCTTTGCTAAAGGGGTATTTCCATGGGTTTGCCTTGGTATCGTGTTCATACTGTCGTATTGAATGATCCGGGTCGATTGCTTGCGGTGCATATAATGCACACAGCTCTAGTTTCTGGTTGGGCTGGCTCAATGGCTTTATACGAATTAGCAGTTTTTGATCCCTCTGATCCTGTTCTGGATCCAATGTGGAGACAAGGTATGTTCGTAATTCCCTTCATGACTCGTTTAGGAATAACGGATTCGTGGGGTGGTTGGAGTATTTCAGGAGGAACTGTAACAAATCCGGGTATTTGGAGTTATGAAGGTGTGGCAGGTACGCATATTGTGTTTTCTGGCTTGTGTTTCTTGGCAGCGATCTGGCATTGGGTATATTGGGACCTAGAAATATTCTCTGATGAGCGGACGGGAAAACCCTCTTTGGATTTGCCCAAGATCTTTGGAATTCATTTATTTCTTGCAGGGGTGGCTTGCTTTGGCTTTGGGGCATTTCATGTAACGGGTTTGTATGGTCCTGGGATATGGGTATCCGATCCTTATGGACTAACTGGAAAAGTACAAGCTGTAAATCCAGCGTGGGGTGCAGAAGGTTTTGATCCTTTTGTTCCGGGGGGAATAGCTTCTCATCATATTGCTGCGGGTACATTGGGTATATTAGCGGGCTTATTCCATCTTAGTGTCCGTCCGCCTCAACGTCTATATAAAGGATTACGTATGGGCAATATTGAAACTGTACTTTCCAGTAGTATCGCTGCTGTTTTTTTTGCAGCTTTCGTAGTTGCTGGAACTATGTGGTATGGGTCAGCAACGACCCCAATCGAATTATTTGGGCCTACTCGTTATCAGTGGGATCAGGGATACTTTCAGCAAGAAATATATCGAAGAGTTAGCAATGGTTTAGCCGAAAATCTTAGTTTATCAGAAGCTTGGTCTAAAATTCCCGAAAAATTAGCCTTATTATGATTATATTGGTAATAATCCGGCAAAAGGGGGATTATTCAGAGCAGGCTCAATGGACAATGGGGATGGAATAGCTGTTGGATGGTTAGGACATCCCGTCTTTAGAGATAAAGAAGGACGTGAGCTTTTTGTACGCCGTATGCCTACTTTTTTTGAAACATTTCCGGTTGTTTTGGTAGATGAGGAGGGAATTGTTAGAGCAGACGTTCCTTTTAGAAGAGCAGAATCCAAATATAGTGTTGAACAAGTAGGTGTAACGGTGGAGTTCTATGGTGGCGAACTTAATGGAGTAAGTTATTCTGATCCTGCTACTGTAAAAAAATATGCGAGGCGTTCTCAATTAGGGGAAATTTTTGAATTAGACCGGGCTACTTTGAAATCTGATGGTGTTTTTCGCAGCAGTCCAAGGGGTTGGTTCACTTTTGGTCATGCTACCTTTGCTTTGCTCTTCTTTTTCGGACACATTTGGCATGGCGCTAGAACATTGTTCCGAGATGTTTTTGCTGGTATTGATCCAGATTTGGATGCTCAAGTGGAATTTGGAACATTCCAAAAAGTGGGAGATCCAACTACAAGGAAACAGGCAGTTTGATACACATTGTTATAGTATCTTTCACCTCTCTTTTTTGATTTGACATGGGAAACATCTCCCATCCTTTCTTTGACTCTTTTTCTTTCTTTATATGGGAAATTATCCCAAATGACAAATGAATAGGTGTGGAAGTTATAATTGTAAATAAACCAGGATCGAATCTATGGAAGCATTGGTTTATACGTTCCTTTTAGTTTCGACTTTAGGGATAATTTTTTTCGCTATCTTCTTCCGAGAACCACCTAAGGTTCCACCAACTCCAACTAAAAGAATAAAATAATTTCATTTAAGTAAGAAGTCCCCCTATCTGGGAGACTTCTTACTTAAATTAGTCTCCGTGTTCTTCGAATGGATCTCTTAATTGTTGAGAGGGTTGCCCAAACGCGGTATATAAGGCATACCCAGTAAAGCTTACAAGTAAACCAGATATGGAGATGGCGACTAAAGTTGCTGTTTCCATTTTTATAGAATTTCAAGATTACAATGGATCTACGAAAAGATCGTGTATTTACAACTACAACGGAATAGTATACAAAGTCAACACCAATGATTAAATAGAATTTATGGCTACACAAACCGTTGAAGATAGTTCTAAACCTAGGCCAAAACGAACTGGTGCAGGTAGTTTACTGAAACCCTTGAATTCGGAATATGGGAAAGTCGCCCCGGGTTGGGGGACTACTCCTTTTATGGGGATCGCAATGGCTTTATTCGCTATATTCCTATCTATCATTTTAGAAATTTATAATTCTTCCGTTTTACTGGACGGAATTTTAACCAATTAGGTTTCTACTAACTAAAACTAGGAAGTCAGAGTTTTTCCATCCAAAAAAGCCTTTCTAGTTTAAGATCTACATTTCTAGATATTATGGTAGTTCGACCGCGGAATTTTTTTGTTTCGGTATCTCTGGAATATGAGTGTGTGACTTGTTAGAATTGATCCTATTGATAATACATAGAAAGGGCCTGTTATCTCTATCAAGATGATTCTAATTCGTCAGATATTATTTATTCTAGTATCTGGAACACGAAATAGATAGAGTGGATCAAAAAAAAATGGAACTATGATTCATACTCACTATTAAGACCTCGCAACCAGACTGAAAAATTCAAGTAGTTCTTAAATAAAAATAAAAAAGAAATTTTCTTCCTTCCAATTTTGTTTGCCCAAAAGACAACTTTTTTTCTCTCGATTTTGTCGAGTCATTACACTGATTCAATAAATGATTATCAAGCGGTTCTTATTCGAAGAACCCTTGCCTTTTGTTTAGCTTGAGACTAAATCATCGTGGCTCTAGTATGAATCTAAGGTTTTAATTGAACTGATTCATAGGATCTCAACAAGATAATTTCTATATTACGCATAAAAAAACAAATCCTTTATAGGGAAGAGAAAAGTCAAGAAGCCTCTAATGACCAACATAAGGGAAAGGAAGAAAGAAAGACGCGCCAACTTGAGATTTTTTGGCATTATCATCACAAAGAAGATATTCCGGATTTTTCTTATTTGATATCTTCAAGGCAAATCGACCCAATTCAGTGGCTGATGAAGTTTTGAACCTTTTTTCTAATATTCGTTGAAAATTTTTGTGTTTCTGCTTGAGCCGTACGAGATGAAATTTTCATATACGGCTCTTAGAGGGGGACTCGGGTTAGTTACCTATCTCAATAAAGTATATGATTGGTTTGAGGAACGTCTTGAGATTCAGGCAATTGCAGATGATATAACTAGTAAATATGTTCCTCCCCATGTCAACATATTTTATTGTTTAGGGGGAATTACACTTACTTGTTTTCTAGTACAAGTCGCTACCGGTTTTGCTATGACTTTTTACTACCGACCAACCGTTACAGAGGCTTTTTCCTCGGTTCAATACATAATGACCGAGGCCAACTTTGGTTGGTTAATCCGATCAGTTCATCGATGGTCAGCAAGTATGATGGTTTTAATGATGATCCTGCATGTATTTCGTGTGTATCTCACAGGGGGATTTAAAAAACCCCGCGAATTAACTTGGGTCACAGGTGTGGTTTTGGCTGTTTTGACTGCATCATTTGGTGTAACTGGTTATTCTTTGCCTTGGGATCAAATTGGCTATTGGGCAGTCAAAATTGTGACAGGTGTACCTGACGCCATTCCGGTAATAGGATCGCCTTTAGTGGAGTTATTACGCGGAAGTGCTAGTGTGGGCCAATCCACTTTGACTCGTTTTTATAGTTTACATACCTTTGTACTGCCTCTGCTTACTGCCGTATTTATGTTAATGCACTTTCCAATGATACGTAAGCAAGGTATTTCGGGTCCTTTATAGGGAAGGCATATCATAGAGAATTATAATTATCATATATCATATCGGGTAGGTTTTGGTATTTCATTGCTACAAGCATGGGTTATTGTAAAATAACACATGTCATTTGGATACTTCTCTTCAACTCCAAAGTATTTTTATACAATACAAATAGTTGAAGTTAATTTTACGAAAGAAAAAAGGCGGATTATGGGAGTGTGTGACTTGAATTATTGATTTGGCCATGCAGATAAAGAATTGGATCTGCCACATTAGAATTCACAACCAAAGGTGTCTCCGCATCCAATCAACATGTAAGTCCCCTACCTAGGAAGGATAGGCTGGTTCACTTGAGGAGAATATCTTCTATGATCATACCGCAACCATGTCATCCATGAACAGGCTCCGTAAGATCCCATAGAGTAGAAATGGAATAAGTCATGTGACATGATCCAGTTCTCTATTTATTACACTTACCTTTTTATTATAGTATGGAAATGCATTCATTTTCTTTGCATCGATTGTGATCCGCAATACTATCGGAGTAAAAGAAGGGATCTAAGGAAGAATGTAGGCTAAACTTTTTGATTTTTTATTAGTAACAAGTAAATATTTTGTTTGGAGGTAAGAAACTTGCGATATTGAGGGGATAAATACCAACTAATCAAGAGACATGAGACAATCCACAAAGCAATTGATCATGATCAAATTTGTAAGCCCACTTGGATATTGAGCATTTACCCATAAGAATAGGATTATTTTCAATGAGTAGTTGTAGGTGCAACTTCGGAAAAGAGAATCTGATAAAGCTTTTCTTGCCTAGAGTCATTGAGTCATTATAAACCTTAATTCTATTAAGGATCTTCCGCGGTCTTATTTCTTTCACTCTTGCTCGAGCCGGATGATGATAAATTCTCATGTCCGGTTCCTTTGGGGGATGGATCCTAAAGAGTTCACCTATCCCAATAACAAAGAAACCAGACTTAAATGATCCTGTATTAAGAGCTAAATTAGCTAAAGGGATGGGACATAATTATTACGGGGAACCCGCATGGCCCAACGATCTTTTATATATTTTTCCAGTAGTAATTCTAGGTACTATTGCATGTAATGTAGGTTTAGCGGTTCTCGAGCCATCAATGATTGGTGAACCGGCAGATCCGTTTGCAACTCCTCTGGAAATATTACCCGAGTGGTACTTCTTTCCCGTGTTTCAAATACTCCGTACGGTACCCAATAAGTTATTGGGCGTTCTTTTAATGGTTTCTGTGCCAACAGGCTTATTGACAGTACCTTTTCTAGAGAATGTCAATAAATTCCAAAATCCATTTCGCCGCCCAGTAGCTACGACCGTTTTTTTAATCGGTACTGTAGTAGCTCTTTGGTTAGGTATTGGAGCAACATTACCCATTGATAAATCATTAACTTTAGGTCTTTTTTAGATATTTTTTGATTCATTCAACCGTGAAGTACCATAGGTATCTAGGAAATAGTTACTTCCAAGTGAATCTTCCCTAGATACCTAAAATCCATTTTATTATGATCCATTTCGCGAAAATATAGATTGTACCAAAGATGCTAAATTGTTTTCTTTTTATTCTAACTCGAAAAAGAAGAAGAAAAAAAATTGCAATGGATTTAAAACGAGAGTTTATTCTTAAGTAAATCAATTGGGAGATGCTTCTCTAGAGTGTCCCATATATGTTTTCTATCTTCCATACGAAAACTGTCAATTCTCAGAAGATCTTCTTCAGTCTTACTCAAAAGGTCCAATAGTGTATGTATATTGGCCCTTTTTAGACAATTATACGTTCTAGAAGTCAATTCTAATTGATCAATAAAAATACAATTCAATGGAATTCCTTTTTTGTTTTTCTTTAGATTAGTTAATCTTTTTTGAAAAGTAAAAAGGGGTGGAGTAAACCTGTTTTTATTTTCTTCGAAACTAGCGCCCTCTTCCTCCGCGTGTAGAAAAGGAAGAAATAAATCAATCAAATTACGAGAAGCCTCATAAAGTGCTTCCTTAGGGGTTAAACTTCCATTAGTCCATATTTCTAGAAAAAGTATCTCGTGTTTTTCATTTCCATTCCCACAAGAAAAAATACTATAATTCACATTTCGAACAGGCATGGATACAGCATCTATAGGATAACTTCCATCTTGATAGTTCTTTCTGAGTTCTGTCTGATATCCACGATCTCTCTTGATCTGTAAATCAATACAGAAATCAATGGGCTCTGTCAAGTTAGCTATAGGTTGTGCCGTATCAACGATTTCTACGGAAGGCGGTAAGATGATATCTTGAGCAGTTATGTATCTAGGACCTTTGACGCAAATGGATGCGTCTCTAACTCCATAGAGATTACTTCTCAATACAATTTCTTTCAAATTTAGTAAAATTTCTTGTACGGATTCTTCAATACCTGCTATTGTAGAATACTCGTGCGGCACGCTCCCAAATTTTGCACGTGTGATACATGTTCCTTCTATTTCTCCAAGTAAAGCTCTTCGCAAGGCAATACCGACGGTGTCCGCTTGACCTTTTCTAAGCGGGGACAGAATGAAACGACCATAATAAAGGCGCTTACTATCTACTCTTGATTCAACACACTTCCACTGTAGTGTTTGAGTGGATCCTGCTACCTCCTCTCGAACCATAATAGACTAGTATTATTATTTTATCATTGAATCGTTTATTTCTCTTGAAATGAAAGTTGAAAGCGGGTTAATTCTTTTACAGACGTCTTTTTTTAGGCGGTCGACATCCATTATGCGGCATAGGTGTTACATCGCGTATACAACTTAATCGCACACCACTTTTAGCAATGGCTCGTAATGCGGCATCTCTTCCACTACCAGCGCCCTTTACCATAACTTCTGCTCGTTGCAAACCTACTGTACGAATAGCATCTACTGCTGTTCTTTGACCAGCATAGGGTGATGCTTTTCTTGAGCTTTTGAATCCACAAGTACCGGCCGAGGACCAAAAAACCACCCGACCTTGTGGGTCTGTAACAGTTATAATGGTATTGTTGAAACTAGCTTGAACATGAATAACCCCTTTTGTTATTCTACGTGCACTCTTCCGTAAACTAAAACGTGCATTCCTACGTAAACCAATACGCACTTTCTTACGTGAACCAATTTTTGGTATAGCTTTTGCCATATTTTATTATCTCATAAATATGAGTTAGAAATAAAAAAAAGAAAAAAAGATACAAAGATATCCGTTTCAGGGTAAAATAAACCCTTTACTTTAATTATTTTAAATGAAATTATTTTATTTGGAATTGGAACATTTCCGCGGGTACTTTTTTTTACTTTTTAGAAAGTAAAGTTCTTTTTCGAAAGATTACCCCTGTCTTTGTTTATGCTTCGGATTAGAGCAAATGACTCTAATTCGTCCACGCCTACGAATCAGTCGACATTTTGTACAAATTTTACGAACGGAAGCTCTTATTTTCATATTTCCGTATCCTTTTTTAAACTATGAATCTAATCTTTTGGAAAAAATAAGTCTCTTCGCTTGAATTTTAGAACTTAGAATTTATTACCCTAGAAAAAAAAAGAAAAACCTAATCCTTTGAATCTTTGGTATCCTTCAAATCTTCGCTATCCTTCAAATCTTCGCTATCCTTCGAGTCTTCGATACGCTTCGAATCCTTATGGGGAAGTCTATAAATTATACGTCCCTTGCTTGAATCATAACGACTTACTTCAATTTTGACCCTATCCCCCATCAGTATTCGTATAGAACTAGACCGTATCTTTCCTGAAATATAGCCTAGGATGATGGTGTCATTCTCTAGCCGAACGCGGAACATTCCATTGGGTAGGGCTTCCGTAACTAAACCTTCGAAAGTTACTTTTGCTTCTCTCGGGTTTTTTTTTTCTCTCCTATTTTTTTTTTCTGTCATATTTTTTTTCTCCTATTTTTCTATTTTTATTTTAAAAATAGGAAGGGCGAGATAGAATTCGAGCACTATAGGCGGGGCGATTACCATATATAACATAAGACTTCTCCCCCAATTCTGTTTAGTCGAGCTTCTCGATCTGTCATTATTCCTCGAGAAGTAGAAAGAATAGCAATTCCCATTCCACCCAAAACTTTAGGAATTCCTTGATAGTTGGTATAAATTCGTAAGCCGGGTCGGCTGATACGCTTTAAAAAGTGTTCTTGTTCTATATATTCCTTTTATAGTCTTTCTCTTTTGATGTCGCAAAGTTGAAACCAAGAAATATCTGTTACGTTCCTGATGTTTCCGAACACTTTCAATAAAACCCTCTCGTAGAAGTATTTTAACAATGTTTTCGGTAATATTTGTAGATACTACTCGAACTGTTCCTTTTTTATTCATGTCCGCATTTCTTATAGAGGTTAGTAAATCAGCAATAGTGTCCTTGCCCATAAGACTCTAATTCTAGGTTCCTCCTAATTTTTCTATAATCAACATGTTTTCTTTTTTTTTTTTTCATTTTGGATTTTAAAACATATACGTAAAACACAATCTACTAAATTAATTCTTTGGTCTCAATTTCGCCTACTAGTATTTATAATACTTCAGGAGCTAATGAAACTATTTTGGTAAAATTCAATTCTCTCAATTCCTCGGCAATCGCGCCAAAAACTCGAGTTCCTTTTGGATTGCCTTTTTGATCAATTATAACCGCAGCATTGTCATCATAGCGGATTATTATACCGTCTTCGCATTTGAACTCTTTACATGTACGTACAATTACAGCTCGAATTACTTCGGATCTTTCTAGAGGCATTTGGGGCAATGCGTCTTTGATTACAGCAACAATAACATCACCAATACGAGCATATCGCTGATTACCAGCAGCTCCTATGACTCGAATACACATCAATTTTCGAGCTCCACTATTATCTGCTACATTTAAAAGGGTCTGAGGTTGAATCATATTATTTTGATTTCAATTTGTTATTTCAATGCAAAAGGATGAAAGAAATATTGTCTTTCCAGAAAGAAAAACCGAGCATTTTTTTTTATCTTCCATACCCCTTTTAGGGTTCTATATCTCTAATCGAATAAATTGACTTCGTATGGGCATTTTACTGGCAGCTATGGAGATAGCTGCTCTAGCTACAGTTTCAGATACTCCCCCCATTTCATAAAGTATACGACCAGGTTTAACAACGGATACCCAATATTCGGGGGACCCCTTTCCCGAGCCCATACGTGTTTCCGTGGGTCTTAGTGTAACCGGTTTGTCGGGAAATATACGTACCCATATTTTTCCACCACGACGTGCATATCGTGTTATTGCTCTTCGTCCTGCTTCTATCTGTCTCGCCGTGATCCAAGCGGGTTCAAGTGCTTGAAGAGCATATCTACCAAAACAAATACGATTGCCTCGGCAGGATTTTCCTTTCATTCTTCCTCTATGTTGTTTGCGAAATCTGGTTCTTTTGGGGTTATAGTCGATGGTTCTCTTTCTTAGTTCCATCTCTACTGCAAAACTGGACATGAGAGTTTCTTCTCATCCAGCTCCTCGCGAATGGAATCAGAAAGCATGTAAATTTCTCTAATTCATAATATTCCAAAATATTACGGTACGGATAGATACACATTAATAGATAATAGAAAAAGTTCGGTTTTTTTTATATTGAATTTGTTAAAACAGAAAAATATAATATATAGTCAAAAAAGAAGATCTAGAATATATCCAGATGTGTGTGTATATTTATCTAAATTCTATATTTATAGATAATGTAATCCTTCTTAAAAAAATCCTTATTTTTACTCTTATTGAATCGCGGTAAAGTATTCTAATTCAATAAGAATTTCGCGGGCGAATATTTACTCTTTCCTGTCTTATTTGTTAATTTATAAACTTACCAAATAAGACAATTTTTTTGGTTTGTTCCGCCATCCCACCCAATGAAGTGTTAGGATTCTTTTCAATAAAATCCTATGGAATCATAGGTTCTGTCGTTCCCACTGCTTCTCCTTGAATGGTTAGGTCTGAATCCCGCAACGGAGCTTCCAAAAAATTTCTTTCCGAGTTAATTTTCTCAGTTTTATTAACCCGGGCGGCTCTTTATTATTGCTTTAAATTTGTAGTTCTTGTTTCAAGTTACAATTTTTAATTCTCTATTATTTTTATTATATTGATGCTTTATCACATTGCCTTTTATGATGTAATTCATAGACCATACATAGTGGAATCCTATATCTTATTTATTTCCTCTTCCTTCTTTCTATCATCCCTCCCTTTATCCACATCCCTTTAGTTTTGCTTCACAACCTAGAATCCCTTTTCTTTTTTAGAGAAAAAATTGCAGTTGCTACAACTATATGACACATCTACTCATTTATGTTATGATAGAGGTATTTATTCATATAGTGACTGTTTCTTAGTTAGGATCTCGACAATACGAAGCAATAGGTTGGTTATTAGTTAATTTTCTATAATTACTAAGTTTTTTTCTTAAAAAAAAGAAAAAAATAACGAGTCACACACTAAGCATAGCAATTATATTAAATGATTTATCAATTTTCATTAAATCTTATAGAAAGAGGTATAATTTCTTCTTTTGCAGGGATTTCAGGAAAAAAGTCTCTTGTCATTTTTTATTCTATCAATGGACAGAATCCGAAGACAAGATTACTTATTCTTCGTCTACGAATATCCAAATTTTTACACCTAATACTCCATAGATAGTCCGAATTGGATAGCAGCAATAATCAATTTTAGCGCGAATTGTTTGGAGGGGAAGTCTACCCTTTTTAATAGATTCGGCGCGTGCAATTTCTTTTCCTCCGAGACGACCCGCAATTTTTACTTTTACTCCCCTTATATCTGCTTTTTTAGTTAATTCAATGGCTTTTTTCATTGCCTTTCGGAATGAAACTCTATTTTTTAATTGGAAAGCTATATATTCTGCAAGAATGTTAGGCTGTCTATAAGGTTCTTTAACTTTTTCGATAGAAATATTAAATCTCTGGTTTACAGAGTTAATTTCCTTTTGTAGATCTTTCTCTAATTCTTCGATTGCTCCTTTTTTCTTTAATAAATTTGGGAATCCAATATGGATTATGACGTGGATCGTATCGATTTCTTTTTGGATTTCTATATGTGTAATTACTTCGGAACTTGAACCTGAGTCCATTTTTCTATTATGTGTAATTACTTCGGAACTTGAGTCTGATTCTATTTTTCTATTCGAGCCCTTTTTCCTATTCTTTTGTATATAGTTCTTGATACAATCCCTTATTTTTTTATCTTCCTGTAGACCTTCAGAATAATTTTTTGGTTGTGCGAACCAAAAGGAATGGTGTTTTTGGGTTGTACCAAGTCTGAAACCGAGTGGATTTATTTTTTGTCCCATATTTTTCTATTCTATATTTTTTTTACTGGGAATCGAAATCTTAGATGGATCTAAAGGTTATTTAGATTTCTTTACTATATTTAGTACAATTGTTATATGACACATGCTTTTTTTTATGGGGAAACTACGTCCTCGAGCTCGAGGTCTGAATTTCTTCATAATAGTACTCCTACTGACTTCGGCTTTAGTAATAAATAAATTCGCTTTGTCGAAATCCCTATAATGAGTAGCATTTGCGGCTGCCGAATAAACCAACTTTAAGATGGGATAAGATGCTCGATAGGGCATGAGGTTCAGTATCATAACAGTTTCCTCGTAGTAACGCCAGCGAATCTCGTCAAGAACTCTTTGTGCTTTGAAAACAGACATAGGGATACGTTTTTGTGCTTTGAAAACTCTCTCGAACTTAAGTAGACGATCGGTTGGAACTTTCCTTGCGAGTTTCCTTAGCCCACTTTTCTTCTTCTTTATCCTAGGGATATACTTTACTAGTTTGAAACTTGTCATAAATAAGGTTATTCCCCGCCTACCTTTACTTTATTTTGAATCTTTTTTTCTTCTTAATCTTTCTATTCAGAATTCAGTTAACGACGAGATTTAGTATCCTTTCTTGCATTTTCATAACTCGTGAAATGCCGAGTAGGCACGAATTCCCCCAATTTGCGACCTACCATAGGATTTGTTATGTAAATAGGTATATGTTCCTTTCCATTATGAATCGCGATTGTATGGCCAACCATTGTGGGTAGAATGCTAGATGCCCGGGACCACGTTACTATTGTTTCTTTCTCCTCCTTCATATTGACCTTTTCTATCTTTGCCAATAAATGATGAGCTACAAAAGGATTCGTTTTTTTTCGTGTCACAGCTGATTACTCCTTTTTTCCTTTTTAAAGAGTGGCATTCTATGTCCAATATCTCGATCGAAGTACGGAGGTCAGAATAAATAGAATAATGATCAATGGAAAAAAGAAAAAAATCCTTTAGCTGGATAAGGGGCGGATGTAGCCAAGTGGATCAAGGCAGTGGATTGTGAATCCACCATGCGCGGGTTCAATTCCCGTCGTTCGCCCATCGCATTATTGCAAATTCCAAAAATGCAATTTTCCATATTCCTAGTTACGTATTTACTTACGGCGACGAAGAATAAAACTATCGCTATATTTTTTCCTTTTCCTAGTTCTTCTTCCAAGCGCAGGATAACCCCAAGGGGTTGTGGGTTTTTTTCTACCAATGGGAGCTTTCCCTTCACCGCCCCCATGGGGGTGGTCCACAGGGTTCATAACTACCCCTCTTACTACGGGGCGTTTACCTAGCCAACACTTAGATCCGGCTCTACCCAAACTTTTTTGGTTCACCCCAACATTACCCACTTGTCCGACTGTTGCTAAGCAGTTTTGGGATACTAAACGGACCTCCCCAGATGGTAATCTTAAAGTGGCCGATTTACCCTCTTTTGCAATGAGTTTCGCTACAGCACCTGCTGCTCTAGCTAATTGCCCACCCCTTCCACGTGTGATTTCTATGTTATGCATGGCCGTGCCTAAGGGCATATCGGTTGAAGTAGATTCTTCTTTTCTCTCAAAAAACCCCTTCCCAAACTGTACAAGCTTCTTCCAAAGCATACGGCTTTCTAGATGTATATGACGATCTCTAGACAGATGGATCTTATATGAATCATATGATGAAGTACCACATGAGTGGATATATAGGAAAGGAATCCAAATCTGCCGAATCGCTCATGTTATGATCTTCTACATCCTAGGTCTCTGCGTTCCGTCATCTGGCTTATGTTCTTCATGTAGCATTCAGATCGAATGACTCTATGAAATTACGTCGATACTTCCACATATTATGGGTAACGTAGGAGACATCCCTATTTTCCCCCGGGGGTCTTAATTACCACTGCTTAGCTTTCAATTTGCCTCTGACCATCAAATTAAATGTGAATAACCCGTCCTCCTCTCTTTGAAACAAGGGGCGCTTCCGGTTCTGTGCGTGCTTCAAACAATTTTGTCTTCTCCATATTACCATATCTCTAGAGCCAATAATTTTCTATGAGGAACTACTGAACTCAATCACTTGCTGCCGTTACTCAACAGTTTTCTGTTGAGGTCTATCCCGTAGAGGTAGTCAAATTGGATCAGTGATCGATTTCTAGGTTTCGTCGTAAACCTAATTGGTTACTTCCAATTACGTAAATCAATAGTTCAAACCGCACTCAAAGGTAGGGCATTTCCCATTGATATAGGAACTTTTGTACCAGAAACAATAGTATCTCCAATTATAGCCCCTCTGGGATGTAAAATATATCTCTTCTCACCATCCCCATAGTGTATGAGACAAATGTATGCATTTCGATTAGGGTCGTATTCTATGGTTACGATTCTACCAGATATGTCTTTTTGATTCCGTCGAAAATCTATTTTACGGTATAGGCGCTTATGACCTCCCCCTCTATGCCTTGCGGTAATGATTCCTCTGGAATTACGACCTTTACCACAACGGTGCCGTCCATGGATCAAATTATTTCGTGGATTGGATTTCACTTGCCTGTCTACGGTTCCCTTGCGTGTGCTCGGGATAGGTGTTTTGTATAAATGTTTCGCCGTATTATTAAGTATTCTCCTTTAGTTTTTTTCTCTATCTAGAAGTGGAATAGAATAACCCGGTTGAAGGGTAATGATCATACGTCTGTAATGCATTGTATGGCCCAGAATAGGTCCTATTCTTCTACCTTTTCCAGGTAGTCGATGGCTATTCACAGCTACCACCTTAACACCAAAGAAGAGTTCGACCCAATGCTTTATTTCTGTCTTAGTGAATCCCGATTCGACATTAAAAGTATATTGATTCTTTCCCAATAAACGAAGACTTTTTTCTGTAAATACTGCGTATTTGATTCCATCCATAAATCGACTTTCCCTCCTATGCTCTGAGTTCCAGTATCGATAAGAATTCGAGTTCTTATTGTTCTTATGTTATGGTATGAATATACCATACCAATTCGTTATGTATGGATGATGGATGAGATTCCATGGATAGAGAGCCAGTTCCAATAGACTTATGGAATGTTCCCGTTCGTGTGCATCCAGCAGGAATTGAACCCGCAAATTTACCAATTATGAGTTGGGCGCTTTAACCATTCAGCCATGGATGCTTAACAGGGATCATCGTACATCGTAAATAACCAATTTTCATATAGAAA